>NW_027195179.1:0-167500 GCF_038502225.1 Cherax quadricarinatus
TCTTGCTGCAGAGGAGGAGGAAGGGAGATGGAAGAAGGTGCCTTCTCCAGAAATTAAGGAGATTTTTGAAATGTGGGGTTGGCTGGAAAGATTTATGAAGAAAAATAACCCTGAGAAGGATGCTGCAAGCCATATTGGCAACTTGTACAGAGACAGAGTCTTGGCCCATTTTAAGGAAGTTTTAAAGAGACGCCAGAAACAGAGCTCTCTGGACAGTTTTTTTGCGAGACAGGACTCCAGTGACTCAAGCTGGTCCTAGTGGCATTAAGAAACAGAGAAGAGAAGTAATCCCAGAAAAGCACTTGGTACCTGAGGTGTTGATGGAAGGGGATTCCCCTTCCAAACAGTAATTCAATGTCTCTCCTTCTCCAGTCTTCCATACAATAAGAAGAATCACCAATAATGGTAAGTGTTATGCTGTTAATGTTCCATTCATCATGTGCCATTGTATTGTTTATGTACTACATCTATATTTCATGTAAAAAAATTTTGTTTAATACTTCTGGGTGTCAGGAACGGATTAACTGTATTTACATTATTTCTTATGGGGAAAATTTATTCAAAAATTATCTATTTCGATAATAGTCCCACTTCCAGGAACGGATTATGGACGATAATTGAGGGACCACTGTATATACAGTGGACCCCCCGATTAAGACGTCATCGGATTAAGTAACGTTTTTGCGACAAAATACTGGCTACGTTAATGACACTGAACTCGGTTAGTCATTCGTCCCGAACGTGTCCATGCGCCATTAGTGGCCCAGACACTTCATGTACAGCAAGTGTGCCATTATTTACCAGCCAGTGAGGACGATTCTACGCATATATGCGATACATTTTGTATTATTCCACTGCTGTTAATTCTTGTATCTGCTAAATAAGCCACCATGGGCCCATAGAAAGCTTCTAGTGCCAGTCCTTTGGTAAAGAGGGTGAGAAACAATAGAATTCAAGAAAAAAGTTTGTAGGAAGATACGAAAGTGGTGGTGGTAGGGTGGTAGTGATGGTTGTACACCAGCCAGGGTACTTCCTCACATACCAGCCAGGGTACTTCCCCACACACCAGCCAGGGTACTTCCCTACACACCAGCCAGGGTACTTCCCCACACACGATTTGATTTGAGTGGGACTTGTGCCTGAGTGAATAAAATTACCAAAGCTCATTGCTTGGGAAGCACTGAAAATTGGGTTAGGTGAATATGATTCTGTTAGTGGGATGGTTTGTGAAGGGCCTGCATAGTATGGGCCAACAGGCCTGCTGCAGTGTTCCTGCTTTCTTATGTGCAAACATTAATGGACGAACATCAACCTGACAGCTGTTGCAGGCCGTGCTGGCAACATCTACAATGACAATGTTGTGTCCCATTTTAGGGAAATCTTAGAGATGCCAGAAACAGAGCTCTCTGGACAGATATTTAGTGCCACAGGTGTGCAATGACTCATGTTGGTCCTAGTGGCATTAAATAACAAAGGGAATTAACCCTGGAAAAGGACTTGGTACCTGAAGTCTTTATGGAAGGGGATTCCCCTTCCAAACAATAGTACACCTCCATCCTCTCCCCTCCTATCTCATCACTCATCAGTAAGTCTTCAATAAAGGTAAGTATCATTTTAAAAATGTTTTACTCTGCATGTCTCATTGTTTTCCGTGTAGGGAAATGTATATTTAACGTAAAAAAATTATTTTGTTAAATACTTTTGGGTGTCAGGAACGGATTAATTGGTTTTCCATTGTTTCTCATGGGGAAAATTAATTCGGATTAAGTCAGATTCGGTACAACTCTCTCATTCTGGAATGGATTAATTACGTTATTCAGGGGTCCACTGTATATTATTACTTTATTAACACATTGGCCGTCTCCCACCAAGGCAGGGTGCCCCGAAATTTTTTTTTCATCATTCCCTCTATCACTGTCTTGCCAAGAATCACTGAAGAAGGCACATTCCCCCCTCTCTCTACCCCCCCCCCCCACTTTGGTACTCTGCTACAAATTCTTTCTTGAATTCTATAGTCTTTCTCACCTTCTTTACCAAAGGGCTGGCACTAGTACAATATTTTATGATGTTTGCATGTGTTTGATGACTGTTCATGGTTCATTAGGTTAACCCTTTCAGGGTCCGTCCCGTAGATCTACGGCTTTACGTTCAGGGTCCAAACCGTAGATCTACGTCATGAGCTCAGCTCACTCTGATAAACTGTGAGTGGTACATTTGGACCTTGATATGAGAGAATACATCTATGTGGTATGTGTGCACCACATAAAACAGATCCTGCAGCACACTGTGTATAATGAGAGAGAAAAAAACGAGACCATGATTTTTCAATTAAAACAGCGACTTTGCAGTGTTTTTTCATATGTTTTTTATAGTTGTATTTGCGATTTCTTGGTCTCATTTGATAGAATGGAAGACATATTACAGAAACAGAGATGATTTTGATTGGTTTTAGCACTGGAAATGGCTTGAAACTGAGCTCAAAGTAGCGGAAATGTTAAATTTTTGCTGATGTTCAAGAGTAAACAAACGATCTCACACGTCTAATACACGCCAGCTGGTGGGTCTAATATACATTCACAAATGTGGTGATGATATTTATACAATTATTACAATATTGCATAACAGTAAATCTTCTATTTTTTGGTGTGAATAAAAATTCATTATGTGAATAAAAAATCAAAATGGAATCTATTCGTAAAGCCTCAAAATGTAACTAATGAACAGAGAAATGTTAGTTTAGTGCCAGGAATACCTACATTGTTTATTCTGGACCCTATTTTGAAATTGGAATATTTTGAACTTTGTGTTAAATTGGCCAAATTACCAACTTCCGATCACTTTATTTTGTAGTTGAAACAGTTGACTTGGCGATTTCTTGTGCTCAATTGATAGAATAGAAGTAATACTAGTGAAATAGTTAAGAATTTGGTCAACTGGAATAATGTAATTGGTCTAAAATGGGAGCCAAAGTCGGCAAAATCGCCAATTTGTAAATATCGCTGACACACCAAAATTCGCGAGAGCATAATTTCGTCAATTTTCCATCAAATTTCGTACTTTTTGTTTTATTACCTTCACAAAAAGATTCTCAAGCATTTCATAAGAAAAAATAACTAATTTTTTTTTTTGAAAATTCTTGGACACTGGGGCACCACTTCAGATTTTGGCCTTGGACCCTGAAGGGGTTAAGGAAGCAGTATTGTTAGGCTAAGTAAATGCTATTATTATATTTCCCTACAATATATTTGTGCACGAAACTTCCACATTTCTTCAACATTCGTGAGGTTCTTGATCCCCTAACCCTCGTGAATGTGTCAACTGGTGGGTCTAATATACATTTACGAATGCGCTGATATTATTTACACAGTTATTACAATATTGCATAACAGTACATCTTCTATTTTTTAGTGTGAATAAAAATTCTTTATGTGAATAAAAAATAAAAATGGAATTCATCTGTAAAGCCTGGAAACATAACTAATAAACAGAGGAAATGTTATTTTAGTGCCAGGAATGCCTGCCTTGTTTATTCTGAACCCTGGTTTAGAAAGACACGTAAGCAAACACTTATAACATATTTATTAGAAAACGTTTCGGTCCTGGGACCTTGATCACCGAAACGTTTTCTAATAAATATGTTATAAGTGTTTGCTTACGTGTCTTTCTAAACCAACTTGTCGGTATTTATTACCAAGGTTTATACCATTCTGAACCCTATTTTGAAATTGGAATATTTTGAACTTTGTGTGAAATTGGTCAAATTGCCAATTTCTGATCATTGTATTGGGTAGCTGAAATAGTTGATTATGCAGTTTCTTGTGTTTAACTGATAAAATGTAAGTGATACTAGTGAAATTGCTAAGAATTTGGACGACTGGAATAATGTAATTAGCCTAAAATGGGATTCAAGGTGGGCAAAATCACCGATGCGTAAATATGGCTGACGCAGTAAAATTTGCGAGTGTAATTTCGTCAATTTTCCATTAAATTTTGTACAGGTACCATCCGACTTATGACCGAGCTTGGTTCTGACCAACTGGTCGTAAGTCAAAATGAACGAAAGTCGAACCTTTGAAAATTGCCGACATACTGGGTAGGGCATAATGTCAAACCTTTGCTATATAAACTATCTACATAGTACGTACTGTAATGTAATGTACAATCATTATTTCATTCTTTTTACCATAATTTACTTCTTTTGATATATTTTAATCATTTATGTAGCATATATTATGTATACATAGCAGTGAAATGTACTGTAAATCTTACATCTCATACAATATCATATGTTACTGTTATCTTTAACCCTTTGAGGGTCGACAGGCCCTCTCCGAAACTCGTTCTCAGGGTCGGCCAAATTTAAAAAAGAAAAAAAATTATTTTCTCTTATGAAAAGATAGAGAATCTTTTCCCGATCATAAAGACACCAAAAGTTTGAAATTTGATAGAAAACTTACGGAATTATGCTCTCGCAAAGTTAGCGGTCTCGGCGATGTTTACGCATCGGCGATTTTGCCCACTTTGAGCCCCATTTTCGGCCAATTTCACTGTACTAGTCGACAAAAAACATGAATATTCCGCTAGAACTCCATTTTTTCTATCGAATGAGTGCAAGAAACCACCCATTTATAAATTCAACTATCCAGTACAGTGGTCAGAATTTAGCAATTTTGCCAATTTCACACAAATTTCAAAAGATGCCAATTTCCGAATAGGGTCCAGAATAAACAAGAAAGACATTCCTGGCACTAAAATGACATTTCCTCTAGTCATTAGTCACGTCTCAAGGCCCCTCTTATATTCTTTTGCTTTCCACTTTGAATTTTTATTCTCACAAAAAATATAAGATTTACTGTTATGCAGACTACTGCATTAGTGTAAAAAATGGTATAAATATTATTGGTGCACTTGTGAAAGAATATTAGACTCACCAGTTGAAGTGTATTGCACGCTTGGCACGATTTGTTTACTTTTGAAGTTTAGTAAAAATCTAACATTTCTGCTACTTTGAGCTCAATTTCAAGGCACCTTTCATTGTAAAACCAGTCAAAATCATCTCAATTTCTGTAATATGTCTTCCATTCTATAAAATGAGACCAAGAAAACTAGAATACAACAATAAATACCATACGAAAATACACTGCAAAGTCGCTGATTTATTAAAAAAAAATGGTCAAAGTTTTTTTTTTTTCTCATTATGCACTGTGTGCTGCAGGATTTTTTTTAGACTGTGCACACTGACCACATAGACCCATTCTTTCATATGAAGGCCTACCAGCTTTCTCCCACTAGATTTGAGGCCGCTAGAATTTATGAGTACTAGTACGTCAAAAACCCCTACGCGTAAGACGTACTAGTACGACCAAAACCCTCAAAGGGTTAAGCATTGTCGACACAGTGGAATGGGAGAATACCACTGGTAGTGTCATCCTGCCAGAATGTACTATAACTTATACCCTAAGTAAAGAGAAACAACTCTGCAACATGTGTAATACATATTCGGCTGACTGGTTAGCAGGCCGGCTGGGTGGGTGGGTGGGGGGTTGGCTGCCTGACTGAATGAATTTGGAGATATATACATGTATATATATATATATCTCCCTATCTCTATCTCTGTCTGTATCTATCTCTATCTCTCTCTCTCTCTCTCTCTCTCTCTCTCTCTTTTTTTCTTTTTTTACACAGGGTTTGACAAGGTTAGGTTAAGGATCCCTAGCTTTATTGACAAGCTATTTACAGGTTAAGGATTCCTAACTTTATTGGCAAGCTAAGAGCTGTTACCTACATCAGCTCATTTTAAAGCATTTTTATTGTTACGAGACATACAAGTAGGGAACAGGATGAAGTTGGAGCCATCTGTGGGCCAGCATTTTCATTTGATCAACTGACTTTATATTGTTGACATTATGCTGTACGAATGTGTTCCATACTCGAGTCATCCTGGGTATATATGATCTCAGATGGAGTGATGTTCTGGAGAAGGGTACAGCCAGAGTGAAGTTGCTGCTTTCTGCCCATGTTGTGGCATAAAAGCTTGTTTCACGCTGTCCTTGAAGTGGATCCAAGTGTGGTACTTTGACAACATTGGCCTTGTACATAACAGTAAGGCCACCCACATCCCTCCTGTGTTGAGGGCTCTGCTGAAATGACAGATCTATCCAGGATGGGTCCAGGCAAGAGATGAGACGTTTTGCTCTGTTTTCTACTGTCAAGCAGTCGCAGATGAGGGGGGGGGCAGGCAAACCAAGAAAGTGGAGCATACTCAAGGTGTGAGCATACTTGTGCCTCGTACAGAATCTTGCAACCCCTACTGTCAAGCAGATGCGAGATACGGCGAAGTGCTGTAAGCTTCCTGGTTGCCTTGTTTGCAAGATTTACAACATGGTTCTTCATGGTTAGTTTGGAGTCAAATTTCACCCCAAGGATATCAACTTCTCCAGGTGCCAACACCCTCCCATTCATCCTTACTACTGCACCAGCATTACCATCAAGGTGCCTAGAGACCATCATCACTTGCATTTTCTCAGGTGCAAATGTTACTTGCCATCTATTTCCCCAAGCTGATATAGCTCTTAGCTGGTGATTGATGTAGCTTAGAGCAGCTGGCATTTCTTCTCTTGGATAAGTGAATGTCAGTGTACAGTCGTCTGCATATGCATGGGATTCTGGGATGAGATGAAGAAGGTTGTTGAAGTAGACATTCCATAACAATGGTCCCAGCATGCTTCCTTGCAGAACACTTGCCCCAATAGGATGTCTTGCTGATTCCATTCCATTGAGAACTACCCTTAGAGATCTACCATGAAGGTAATCACTGAGGAGACATAGCGTAGAGCCTGCAATTCCCAGTGCTTGAAGTTTTGCTAAGAGGCCCTGGTGCCACACCTGGTCGAAAGCACCAGCAATGTCCAGTGCTACCACACAGCTGACTTTGGATTCATCCAGTGACTGGTGCCACTTAGTAGAGAGGCTTAACAACAGATCAGCAGCAGTGTAACCTTTCCTGAAGCCATACTGACGATCACAAAGTAGTGAGTGGTAGTCAAAAACCTCTGTCATTTGTCTTGAGATTATTGTCTCAAAGATCTTACCAGTGATTGACAGGAGTGACACTGGTCTGTAGTTGCTGATTTCTGCTCTGCTCTTCTTTTTGTGAACAGGGACTACATTTGCCTCTTTCCACAGAGAGGGCCATTTACACTGTACTAGGCAGTGTTGAAAGATGCGAGTTAGAGGTGCTGCTAGCTGGTCTGCACATCTCAGCAACCTTGGGCTCAAATTGTCTGGGCCCACAGCCCTTTCTTGGTCAAGCGATTTAAGAAGGAAATGCACCTCCTCCTGCCTTATTGTCACCACTGACAGTTTTGACACAGTTGTTGCAGCTAGCCAAGGAGGGTCCCTTGCTGGATCAGGAACTTGCATTTTGGTAGCAAAGTGTTCGGCAAAGAGGTCAGCCTTCTCTTGACTACTAGTGGAGGTGGTCCCATCCTGTCGATTTTGAGATGGAATGAGTTCAACAGGCAGATGACCTTGTCTGTCCTTGACCAGGGACCACCAGGTTTTGGAGCCTACCCTACCTGATGCTAGCTTTCTTTTTGTGTCCACCTCCCATTTAGCAATGGCCCACTTTTGAACGTCACCCATATGCCTACAGGCTTGCCTGTGCAAGCTCCTGTTATAGGTGGTAGGATGTCTCTTATACCTTCGCCATGCTTTGTACTTAGCAGTAGCAGCCTCTTTACAACGAAAACCAAACCAAGGCTGATGTGTAGGCTTCACCTATTGCCGGTGAGGAATGTGTTCTTGTTGTAGATTAAGGATGTGTCCAGTGAAGGCTTTCACTTGGTTGTCAACATCCCCTTTGAGAAGAGCATTCCAATTGGTGGTGGCAAGCTCAGAGCAGAGGGCTGGCCAATTACCTCTTTCCCATAGCCAGGTTGTGCGTGTGGACTCCTCACCTCGTTCTGTTGGGATCTTAAATGTCCTAAAACCAGCCTTGTGGTCAGATGATCCAACGTAGCCAAGGGGTTGACAAGTGACTATACCTTCTGCCAGATCACTCACTACTGGGTCAAGGGAAGAGCCAGAGATGTGAGTAGGGAAATCAACAAAGTTCCTCATGTCAAATACTGCAAGAAGGTCATTAAAGTCCCTCTGTATAAGGTGTTGGTTGAGGTCACCAACAATTATAATATGTTGACAGTTGTGTTGTATCAGAAGGGAGTCAATATTTTCCATTAGGAAGTTGATGGGGTCTGTATGTTGCCACCGAGGTCTGTACATTGCACATGCTAGTACAGAGGTACTAGTGTTTATGCAGAGCTTGAAGAACATCACTTCAAGATGAGTAGGGGTGGCAACATCAATGTGTTGGGTATGAACACTATTAGAGAAGCACACAGCAACACCTCCTCCTTGCCCTTGCCTGTCTCTTCTCATCCATGAGGTGTAGCCAGCAATTCTTGCAAAATTTTATGAAGTCCTGTCGTCCAAAAATGTTTCAACAACAGCTATCATGTCAAGACGTCAAGTGTTCACAAAACTATGTGTGAGCTCTCCAACATTAGTAATGAAACCTCTAATGTTGGCCGACAGGGTGCTGATAGACTGGCTCCTCATGATGTGGTCAGCTTGAGGTGGTGGGTGTGTAAGGCTACATGTAAGGTGCCTGCCTTTGAGAGGTAGGGTAC
Organism: Cherax quadricarinatus; assembly: GCF_038502225.1. Classification (NCBI taxonomy): domain Eukaryota; kingdom Metazoa; phylum Arthropoda; class Malacostraca; order Decapoda; family Parastacidae; genus Cherax; species Cherax quadricarinatus. The sequence goes on from NW_027195179.1 coordinate 8,691, forward strand.
TGAGGCAGCTGCAGGGATGTAGGTCTGTGGTCTTGTATAAAGTACAATACCACCTGCTGGGCTGAGATAGAATAGCTGAGTGGGTGACGTGTGAGTGTGTTCACCAATTCAGAGATCCTGCTGGTTTGTTCCAAAAACAGGTCTCTAAACAGGTGGTCCTGTCTGTCAAATTCCTTTTTCTTCCGACACTGGTCCTCCTGATGTCCTTTCTTGTAGCAGTAATTGCACCTGGTATCTCGCAGGCAGTTGTTGGCGGTGTGCCCCTTCCAGTGACAGCGAGAGCACAGCCTAGGTGCCTGGGAGGGTGGACTATGATTTGTTGCACCTCCTGTGCTTTGCTGATTTGTCCTCAGGTTCTACAGCTGGGACTGTGTTAGTGGAGGGTGAGACAGCTGTAGATGTCTTCCTCCTCTTCCATGTCCTCTACCAGTTCTGACAGACGTGTCCCTGCTGTTCATACTTTGGTGCAGTAGGTGATCAGGTGCAGTGATAGTTCCCTGATTATTAACTGCACCAATCTCCGGTGGAGAAACTCCTGACTCAGAACTTGCCGATGAAGCACTGCTGCCAGATACTGGAACAGTGTCGGCAGGTGTGCTGACAGGTGTAGGAACAGAGATGGTATGTGCACTGTCTAGTGGACTGGCAGTGGCTGAAGCAGAGATGTCAGGTGTAGGAGAATTAACAGATCCAAGGCTTCCTTCGTTGCTGGGAAGAGGATTTGTTCCCTCTGTGGTGGTCAGAGGAATTGTGTTAGAATTCCCAAAGATAGTGTTTTGAACTCTGCCAATCTGTGGGGCCTTAGCGATGACAGAATTCCACCAGTTATTTACCCCTGAGTTAAGCTCAGTGTGGGACTTCCAGTCTTTGTCAATAGTGTCACCATCAGCTGAGCAGCTTATGTCACTTGATGTAGGCTTGCACTGACCTTCTACAATAGCTTGAAGGTTATCTAATGATTTGAGGAGCTCATGAAGTGCTTCCCTGTGATGGATTATCTTAGATGCAACTTTACAACAGCCCAAGAGAGCAGTCTTGATCTTTGGACAAGAGTCCCTGAGGTAGTACTTCTGAACCTTCCTCCTGTAGCTCCAGGTTTGTATCCACATATACCACAGGATTATGGATATCCTTCAATTTTCTGAAATTTTCAACCTGGCTGCAATAAAATTCTTCTTCTGGAATGCAATCTGTGGCAGTAGTTGGAACAAGTAGGCTCCTTACATCTCAGACCGGGCCGCGGGGGCGTTGACCCCCGGAACTCTCTCCAGGTAATACCCACAAACACTGCAGTAACTACTGGGACAATAGCCAGATAGCGTAGATATTCTTGCTATTTTGCGATATGAAGTCATCCCAGAAGAGGCGTTGTAGGTTTGCAATGAAGTTCACAGGAGAGAGAGGGTGGGTGGTGGTATCGTGGGGGTGTTTATAACTGGGTGAGTTGTGAGGGAGGGTGAGGGCTGGCAGTGGGCCGGCAAGCTGGAAGTGTTGCCTTCTCACTATCACTTAATAAACACTGTTTATGCTATCCACTTTTTCACTAAAGGAAGATGTTACACAAATCACTATGTTGCATTGTACCAGTCACATTGTTATAAAGCACCAGATGCTAGTACATAGCACAAAAGACATATAATATTAGATGCTCACTGTGAAGGCAATAGTGACGTCACTCCTAGGCCTGCCGCTGTCCCCTCACTCACACCATATCGTTCACCATACCACACTTAAATATCACTGATATTGCTTATATTCACTTCAGTGGAGGAGTTGGCTTACTTGTACTAATGTGTTGTAGGTAGTACTACGTCACTGAACAGTTTTTGTCCTCGCCAACCCTCATAGTTAAGTGATATTAAGGAAGTTTGTGGAGAGAGTAAGGCTTATGATCTCAGTGGCCCTTATACACCCTACAACAATACAGCAACACTCGTGACATACTTAATGACGTATTTTATTCATTCTAGAGTATATGTCATGTTTCTGTTATTAATATTGTTTATTATGTCATATTAGATGAATTGTGATAGATAAATAAGCTGTAGAGTTGATATTAGTGTCATACTGAAGGACTATCTTGTTATAGCTCCAAACAAACTCTGCCACAGCCACAATTCCTAACATATGCAATGACATATTTTGAATATGATTGGGCGGTTGGGAATTCACGAATGTTCGAAGCCCTTGAAAGTGGAAAATGTGAATGTTGAGGGAGATCTGTATTGGATGCGTGACGTCATTTGTTTAGTCAAACATTGGCAAAAATCGAACATTTCTCTACTTAGAGCTCAAAGTCAAGCTATTTTCAGTACTAAAGCCAATCAGAATCATCTCTTATTTCTGTAATATATCTCCCATTCTATTAAATGAGACCAAGAAACTGCGAATAAACTGTAAAAACCATATGAAAATACACCTCAAAGTCACTGTTTTAATCCAAAAACATTGTTGGAGTGTTTTTCTCATTATACACTGCGTGCTGCAGGATTTGTTTTATATGGTGCACACTTACCATATAGATTCATTCTCTCATATCTAGGCCCAAATTTATCGCTCACAGCTTAAATGAGCGAGCTGAGCTCATGGTGTAGAACTATGGCTTGGACCCAGGCTCCAAAGCCAAAGAGCTATGGGACGGACCCTCAAAGGGTTAAAGTGCAGGCACTGTACTTCCCACCTCCAGGACTCATTCCAGCTAACCGGTTTCCCTGAATCCCTTCACTGATATTACATATACACATACATAATGTGCTGCATCTTTTTCTCAGTATGTTAATACTGTATTCCACAAGTATCTACAATTTTCATACTCACAATTTCCTATCCACAAGGTTTGTTTATGCTCTGCTACCTGAAATCCACTAAGCCATGGAGAGAAATGGTATAAAATACAGACACAATGGATAAAGACACAAATATAGTATGAGATCTTTTGATGGCACTTCACCCACACAGAGGGCTTTATCAAGTCACAAATACATCTGTCTGACTTAAGAGTCTACTGTGCAGGTGAAATAGCATCAATACCTATCACATTATACTGAACTTAGTCATTATCCATCCACCAGGTTAGCTTATGCATACAAAACTATAAGAAAGGAACACTGCAGCAGGCCTACTGGCCCATGCTAGACATATGCAACTCATACCTGTGATAAATGGTTTAAAAAACCGACAAGTTGAAGACTGAGACACTTATGCAACATATGGAAATCTTTATTGAAGAAACGTTTCACCACACAGTGGCTTTATCAGTCCAATACACATCAGAAGGGTGTAAGGAGAGGAGGAGTTTGAGGTAATCAGTCCCTCAGCCTGGAGTTGATGTGTTCAGTCCATCAATCTTGTAGAAAGTACAGCATAGGACCGCAGAAGTGGCTTATATACTGTAGTCAGGCGAGGCAAAGCAGGAGGAGGCTGGGTCATAGTGATACCATCCACTAGTCGAAGTAGGTCTTTGTTCAAGCCACTTCTACGGCCTAATGCTATACTTTCTACAAGATTGATGGACTGAACAGATTGACTCCAGGCTGAGGGACTGATTACCTCAAACTACTACTCCTCTCCTTACACCCTTCTGATTTGTACTGGTCTGATGAAGCCACTGTGTGGCACAACGTTTCTTCAAATAAAGATTCCCCATATGTTGCATAAGTAGTCTCAATCTTCAACTCATACCTACTCTATACCCATCCAACCTAATGTTCTTGCCTCAATGATCCTAAGAGTTTGTTCCATTCATCAACTCTACTGCCAAACCAATACTTCCCAATCTTTCTAAATATAAATTTCTCCAACTTGAATCCAATGATGCAAGTCCTGTATTAGTTAAATATTTTCAACACTGTTTATATCGCTTTTATTCCAGTTTTCCATTTGTACACTTTAATCATATCTCCCCTAACTGTACATCTTTCCAAGGAATGAAAGTCAGTGCCTTCTTTCAACAAACCAGCCATATCCCACCAAAGCAGGGTGGCCCAAAAAGAAAAACAAAAGTTTCTTTTTAACTTTAGTAATGTATACAGGAGAAGGGGTTACCAGCACCCTGCTCTCAGTATTTTAGTCGCCTCTTATAACACACATGGCTTACGGAGGAAGAATTCTATTCCACTTCCCCAAGGAGATGAGAGGAAATAAACAAGAACAAGAACTAGCAACAAACTAAAAGAAAACCCAGAGGAGTGTGTACATATACGCTTGTACATGCATGTGTAGTGTGACCTAAGTGTAAGTAGAAATAGCAAGACATACCTGAAATCTTGCATGTTTATGAGACAGAAAAAAGACAACAGCAATCCTACCATCATGTAAAACAATTACAGGCTTTTGTTTTACACTCACTAGGCAGGACGGTAGTACCTCCCTGGGTGGTTGCTGTATACCAACCTACTACCTAGTTCATCCTTCTTCTTTCAACACACTGGCTGTATCCCACCAAGGCAGGGTGGCCCAAAAGGAAAAATGAAAGTTTCTCCTTTTACATTTAGTAATATATACAGGAGAAGGGGTTACTAGCTCCTTGCTCCTGGCATTTTAGTCACCTCTTACAACACGCATGGCTTACGGAGGAAGAATTCTGTTCAACTTCCCCATGGAGATAAGAGGAAATAAACAAGAACAAGAACTATAAAGAAAATAGAAGAAAACCCAGAGGGGTATGTATATATATGCTTGTACATGTATGTGCAGTGTGACCTAAGTGTAAGTAGAAGTAGCAAGACGTACCTCAAATCATGCATGTTCATAAGACAGAAAAAAGACAACAGCCATCCTACCATCATGTAAAACAATTACAGGCTTTTGTTTTACACTCACTTGGCAGGAAGGTAGTACCTTCCTGGGTGGTTGCTGTATACCAACCAACTACCTAGTTCATCATCCTTATCTGTATATATTCAAGTGCATTATGTCCATCCTGTAAAAGTAGAGACCATAAGTGAGCAACATTCTCCATGGGGAAGTGGAACAGAATTCTTCCTCCGTAAGCCATGCGTGTCGTAAGAGGCGACTAAAATGCCGGAAGCAAGGGGCTAGTAACCCCTTCTGTACAAATTACTAAATTTAAAAAGAAAAACTTTCGTTTTTCTTTTTGGGCCACCCTGCCTTGGTGGGATACAGTTGGTTTGTTGAAAGAAGTGAGCAACATAATCTACACGAAGTCTAACAAAGGATGTAAAAAGTTGAATTATAAGCTTAGGACTTCTATTATTTATACAGCTTGATATGAAGCCAAAAAATCTATTAGATTTATTGCAGACACTTATGCACCATTGTCCTGGCTTTAAATTTCTGCTAACAAGAACCTCTAGATCTTTTTTGTATTTCCTTTGACTAAAATCCACATTATTTTGCTTGTAAGTTCCACAGTAATTTCTTTTCTTAGGAATATATAATTAGTACATTCATTGGGGGAGTGCTAAACCCATAAGGGTCTCCTAGGAAAAGAGCCTTCCACTTGTGTGCATTAAACTGCATCTGCCGCTTCTCTGACCACAACAATCAATCCAAGTAATCCTGTAGCCATCTAGTGTCCACACCAAAATTTGATGGCTTTTTTTTTTTTTAGTGTCATTGGCAAAGTCTCTTAAGTCATTATTTATTTATTCATCAGTCATTAAGGTGGATTATGAACAACATGGATTCAAACACTGACCCCTGTGACACCACTCATAATGGGTTCCCACAGCGATTTCTTCCAATGAGGGTCTGTCCCATAGTTCTATGGCTTTGAAGCCAGGGTCCAAGCTGTAATTCTATGTCATAAGCTCAGCTCACTCGGAAAAGCTGTGAACGATAAATCTGGGCCTAGATATAAGAGAATCTATCTATGTGGTAAGTTTTTTTTTTTTAACAAGTCGGACATCTCTCACCAAGGCAGGGTGACCAAAAAAGAAAGAAAATCCCCAAAAAGAAAATACTTTCATCATCATTCAACACTTTCACCTCACTCACACAATCACTGTTTTCGCAGACGTGCTCATAATACAACAGTTTAGAAGCATATACGTATATGCACAACATATCCCTCCAAACTGCCAATATCCCAAACCCCACCTTTAAAGTGTAGGCATTGTACTTCCCATTTCCAGAACTCAAGTCCAGGTATATAAAATAACCGGTTTCCCTGAATCCCTTCACTAAATATTACCCTGCTCACACTCAAACAGCTCATCAGGTCCTAAATGCCATTCGTCTCCATTCACTCCTAACTCGCTCACGCACGCTTGCTGGAAGTGTGCACCACATAAAACAAATCCTGCAGAACTCGGTGTATGATGAGAAAAAAAAACGGACCATATTTTTGGATTAAAACAGCGACTTTGCAGTGTTTTTTGTATGTTTTTTACAGTTGTATTCACAGTTTCTTGGTCTTATTTGATAGAATGGAAGATATATTACAGAAATAGATATGATTTTGACTGGTTTTAGTACTGAAAATGGCTTGAAACTGAGCTCAAATCAGCGGAAATGTTCAATGTCCAAGAGTAAACAATAGACTTCACACGTCCAATACATGTCAGCTAGTGGGTCTAATACGAGCTCATGAATGCGCTGATATTATTTATACAATTATTACAAGATTGCAAAACAGTAAATCTTCTGTTTTTTGGTGTGAATAAAAAATCAAAATCGAATTACTGTAAAGCCTGGAAATGTAACTAATAAACAGAGGAAATGTTATTTTAGTGCCAGGAATGCCTGCATTGTTTGTTCTGGACCCTATTTTGAAACTGGAATATTTTGAACATTGTGTGAAATTGGCCAAATTACCAATTTCTGATCACTTTACTGGGTAGTTGAAACAGTTGACTGGGTGATTTCTTGTGCGCAATTGATAAAATAGAAGTAATACTAGTGAAATAGCTAAGAATTTGGTCGACTGGAATAATGTAATTGTAACTGGCCCAAAATGGGAGTCAAAGTGGGCAAAATCACCGATACATAAATATCGCTGGCGCAGCAAAATTCGCAAGAGCGTAATTTCATCAATTTTCCATCAAATTTCGTACTTTTTGTTTCATTACCTCCAGAAAAAAAGATTCTCTACCATTTTGTAAGAAAAAAATAGCATTTTTTTTTTTTAATTCTTGGACCCTGTGGACAACTTTCAGATCAGGGTCTGGACCCTGAAAGGTTTAATGCGAATTCTGTTGCCTACTGGTCAGCTATGCCTCAACCCAGGTATTGCTACTTTGTTAATCAGTCTCCTATGCAAAATTTTATCAAAGGACTTACTGAAGTCTATACACACAATAACACGTTCTTTATGTTGGTCTACTGCCCTGAATACCTTAATGAAAAAGGAATCATGCTAAGATTCACTGATCAAATAATACCTTTTGAAGTGGTTTAGAATTGCATCAGCATATTTTATTTCAACAACTTTTTCACAAATGAGGTTAAGCCAATTCATTTATAATTTGAATATAAGAACCTATCTCCCGCTTTGTAAATGAGTGCCATATTTACCATCTTCCATTTATCCGGTATGATACCCCTTGGAGTGATCTGTTGAAGAGACTAGCTAATGATTTGCTAAGTGGTGGTCTTGGTGTTGTGTGTATCTCTTCCTCTGCCCTAGCCATCTTTAGCTTCATCTAATGGATAATTTCTTTTAATATATCTTTCCACTCATTTGTGAGCTTAAAAGTCTTATTAGGGTGGCAACCATCATTATTTTATATGAATTTTCCAAAGCTTTTCTAGAAACCTGGTTACCAGCACTGGTGGGATATGAGCTTTTTGCTCTGCCCATTTTCTGATGGCATTATACATCTTTCATGTTTGGGAAAGTTTATTCTATTATCCATTATCCCAGATTGCAAGAGTTCTAACTCAAAGTGTATTAAAACCTAGGTAATAAACCGAATCATAAAATTACCTCAAGAGAGAAAGAGAAAAATATTTTACTTAAAAATTTCATATGCAAAGCTAATCTGATGTAACTATTCTAAAAAATCTCAAAGGTAATCAAAAATTTCAAAACTGTATAAAATTGGAAAGTTTCCCACCTCCCATCCAAATAAATCTGCATATATTTAACAATCACGTGGTACTAATCAAGTCAAATCAAGTTTATTCTCTATAAGGATTACAATGCTGAGTTTACAGAATTTGGTTATTGTGTGGTTTACATGTAGTAAAATACTAATTAAAGAGGGGGCCACTAGAACACCTAGCATGGCTAGGCATTTTGGGCAGACTTAGATTAATTCTTAACTTTAAAATATTACAAATTATGAGGCAAGTTGGTATTATGGCTAAGAGACTAAATACTAGTTTGTGAGTTTAGCAATGTGAATGCTATTGTTTTGGCACAATGCATAGTTTCAGTATTGGAGTATCACAGGCCAACTTATGACTAGTTAGGATTCATTATTTTAAGATTAAGATTGATATTTCTGTGTTTATGGTCAAATGTGTGAGTGAGTGTAAGTGTGAACTACCAGGTGGTATTCATGTAATTAGTTGATGGGGTGTATCAGGGAGATAAGATGTTTTCTAATGGTAGTTTTGAAGGTGATGAATGTGTCTGCAGTTCTAGAGTTTCCAGGTAGGGTGTTCCAGATTTTAGGGCCTTTGACATACGTCGAATTTTTGTAAAGGTTTAGTCGGACACAGGGAATGTCATAGAGATGTTTGTGTCTAGTGTTATGCCTGTAGGTTCTGTCACAACTATCAAGAAAGCGTTTTAGGTCAAGGTTAATATTGAAATTTAAGGTCCTGTAGATGTAGATTGCACAGTAGTAAGTGTGGATGTACTGAACAGGGAGTAAGTTTAGATCTATGAAGAGTGGGGGGGTGTGTTGCCAGGGATGGGATTTAGTGATTATTCTTACTGCAGCTTTTTGTTGGGTTATTACTGGCTTTAGGTGTGTTGCTGCAGTTGATCCCCAAGCATAAATAGCATTGGTGAGGTATGGATAAACACGTGAATGGTATAGTGAGAGAAGGGCATTTTGCGGCACGTAATATCATATCTTGGAGAGGATCCCAACCGTTTTGGATACTTTTTTGGTTATGTGTTGGATATGGGTGCTGAAATTCAGGTTGTTGTCGAGGCATAGGCCTAGGAATTTGCCCTCATTATGTCTGGCAATTAGTGTGTTGTCGATCTTAATGATAATTTGCGCAACTCCTGCTCTGCTACCAAACATAATACTATAGTGTTAAGCGTAAGTTTATTGGCTGTCATCCAAGTCGATATTTTGAGCAGCTCCTCATTAACAATGGTGTTGAGGGGTGACAAGATTAGGGTGAGAGATGACATAAGTCGTGTCGTCAGCAAAAAGAATGGGGTTCAGGTGTTGGGATACGTTTTGGAAGATCATTGATGTATATGAGGAAGAGCAGGGGACCAAGCACACTTCCCTGCGGAACTCCAGTATCAAGTGGCCGTGTTGATGATGCTGTGCCTTTAATGGTGACATACTGATACCTGTTAGTAAGGTAGGATTTGAAATATGCAAGCACATGGCCTCTTATACCATAATGGTTAAGTTTGTGGAGTAGGATGCCGTGGTCTACCGTGTCAAAAGCTTTTCTTAGGTCAATAAAAATTCCTAGCGGATATTCCTTATTTTCCAATGCTCTGTAAAGCAGATCTATCATTTTTATAATTGCATCATTAGCGCTTTTATTTTTCCTGAATCCAAATTGGCAGGGGTTGAGTATGTTTTGTGTCGTTATAAATGAATATAGTCTCCTGTGCACGAGTTTCTCAAAGATTTTGGATAGCAATGGTAAGTTTGATATTGGCTTATAGTTGTTTAAATCTGTAGGGTCATCACCTTCATGTATTGGTGTAACCCTTGCTGTCTTGAGTAGTTTTGGGAAGGTGCTAGTTTCTAGTAACTTGTTAAAAAGTAATGAAATAGTATGCGAAAGGACATGGGCCACTCGCTCGTATAATAATGGTGGGACATAAGACAGATTCCCTGAGTTATTTTTAAGTGACTTTATAATCTCGGTGACTTCCGTGGGCTCAGTTGAGACAAGATAGAAGGAATTTGGGAAATTCCCATCTAGGTAGTCCCCGGCATGGGGATTGGTACGTGGGATTTTGTTGGCGAGATTAGATCCTATGGTTGAGAAGAAGTCGTTTATCTTGTTAGCGGTGTCAGTGGAATGCAGAGGTGTTTCATTAGGTTTAGTTAGGACAATATTCTTGCTTTTTTTTCAGTTTGTGGGTCCCTAGAATCTGGGAAAGTGTTTTCCAGGTCTTTTTTATATCTCCTCTTGTGTCAGTGAATCTGCTGGAGTAGTACAGTTGTTTGGCTTTCTTTATTACTTTGGTGAGAACTGATGACTAGTGTTTAAGAATATTTCTGTGTATTAAGCCCTGTCTATATTGCTTTTCATATTGGTGTTTCTTATCAATGGATTTCAGAATGCTGCTGGTTAGCTATGGGCAACCAAGCTGTTTATTTGTGATCTGTTTCGTTTTTATAGGACAATGTTTATTGTATAGTCTAAGTAATTTGTTAAGAAAAATGTCTGTCCAGTCATCAATACCATTGGCCTTGGAGAATTCTGTAGGCCAGTCAACAGTCTCTAGGTCAGCTGTGAAATTCCTTATTGAGGCCTCGTCATGGAGTCTAAATGAAACTTTGTTGTATTCCAGTGGTGGTTTACTAATGTTTGTCAAGAGGAAGGTAGGGTAGTGGTCTGTAGTGCTGTCTGTGATTATCCCTGATCTAAGGGGGGCTAGTATATTGGTCCATATGTGGTCTATTATGGTTGCACTTGTCTCAGTGAGCCTGGTTGGTTTAGTTATTGTTGGTATGAGAAGTGTGTTGTTCATATTGTTGATGAAATCAGTTACAGACTAGGGAATATTAGCACTACAATGAATTGTGATGCTCTGCTAATTCGTCAGAATGTTGAGCAGAGTTTAAGGCCCAAAAATATATATTTATACATAAAAATTCTAACATGCATACACTAAAAATATAAGTACAAAACCAATTATAAATTGATGTTCAAGTTTGTACAATTCTGTATTTATATATGGGATAGTTGAGAATCATCATCTTTCTTTCAACAAACTGGCCATATCCCACCAAAGCAGGGTGGCCCAAAAGGAAAAACAAAAGTTTATCTTTTTAACTCTAGTAATGTAAACAGGAGAAGGGGTTACTAGCCCCTTGCTCCCAGCATTTTAGTCGCCCCTTACGACACGCATGGCTTACGGAGGAAGAATTCTGTTCCACTTCCACAAGGAGAATAGTTGAGAATACATACAATAACCTCGGTGGGATACGGCCGATGTGTTGAGAGACATACAATAATAACAACAAACTAATTATCAGTTATTTAAATCTGGTGCAAAGATAAAACCAAGTAGTAATTTGATCTTTATACTTAAATTGCTAGGTAAACAAAGATACATGGCACAGTGCTGAAAGAAAGACACCTGACACAGTATTAAAATAAAAATACTTGATATAGTGTTAAAAAAAGGACACCTAGAACACTATAATTATCAGAAGAGATGCACTGTATGGTGATAAAACAAAGACACTTGTCACAACTAAGATAAAAGAACTTAGAATGGAAGAGACAAACATGCAAGTACAACAAAGAAAACTGACATGCCAATTAAGCAGACATACACAATATGGAGAGGTCTTATTGGACATTTCACTCTAGAGTAATTATTTATATGCAGCTATTCTATCATACTTACTTGGCAATCTTGTCTGCTATTGTTTGAGGCATGTGGATGTTTGGCATGTTAGAGATAGGCATATGAAGAACAGAGTTAGGTGTTGAAGCAATAACTCCATACAGTTTGCTTAAAGCCTGGCGGGCAGCAGCAGCTTTAGCCAACTTCTTGCTGTTACCTGTGGATGATGAATTAACCAATATTATTGGAATGATAAAAAATTAAAAAAATAGTTACTTTTGTTTGAAGACACAAACAGAGACAGACAGACAGACAGACAGACAGACAGACAGACACACACACACACACACACACACACACACACACACACACACACACATTAATGAAGGGCAACTTTGAGACTAAAGGATTTATTTCATTATCAATATCATGATCCACACAGCAGGGATCATGTATATATCAAGCCTAATGCAATGCTTGAAGTATCTTGTACAAGAATATGTATTCCATAGTAGAGTACCAACCCTTGTAGTTATCTTTCAAAAACAACCAAAGCAGAGAAAAGAAGAGAAGACAATTATAGATAAATCACATTACAAAAACTGAAGAGAACTGGGGTGGATATTTAAGAATTTGGTAAGGCAAACAAAAGGTTTAATTGGTTGTAAAAACAAGCTACAAATAAGAAAATAAACCTTAGCCATTAGTAGGTTAATGCATAACAAAATGTTAAATATAGAATTTTTAAAGATGTAAAAACAACAAGAGCAGAATTAATTAAAAATATACAAAGAAAGTGAAATGATTAGAAACAGCAGACACAATTAGTAAAACAGTGAAATAAAACTAAAAATTAATAGTAAGATTTGAGAATAAAGAAGTTTCAAACCCACAAGTCATTCTTTTTGGCAGATTTAATTAGATTCTGAACAATGCAGGTGCATAAGGAAAATATTCAGGTTGAACAATTGTGCATTTTAAGTGTGCTAAGCAATTAAAGAAATACTGAAACTGATAAATATGTTTCCAATCACTTTCCTGGCATTACTGAAGTTTATTCATCCATTCTCTTCCTATTAATTAATTTGTGACAAATGGTTTGAAAACCAACAAGTTGAAGATTGAGATACTCGTGTAACATATTGGACTGATGAAGCCACTGCGTGGCAAAACGTTTCTTTAATATAGATTTTCATGTGTTGCATATGTTTCTCAATCTTCAATAAGATTTGTATTTAAATTAAAATACTAAATTTAGTTTTTCACCAACTATTCTAGCATTCAAAATGCTACATATTATCTACATTATCTAGCACTCACTAATACAGGTACACCAACAATCTTTCAGTAAGTGATGGTCCAGCACCTCTGGGTCCGGACAAAATTATGAGGGCATCTGAAATTACCAGGACTGCCAGACTAGTTTACTGGGTGGCCACAGATGGCAGTGTGTAGGTGTTCACTTGTATAGTTTACACTGAAGTTGACGGAAATGATCCCTTGATTTTGGACAATTCTAGCTTTATTTTGCTTACATTTAACCCCTGCTATGGCTTCTAAGAAAGATGCAAGAGTCAGTGGTGTAGCTGCAAACTTGTTAATAGTAATATCTAATAAGTTGACTTGTCAGGTGACTTAATCCAAGGCCTTGAACAATGCACGTTCATTATGGAGGAAGAGTATACGACTATTTGACACATGGGAAATCACATAAGTATAGTTCAAAGCACAGGAAACAACTTCACTTTAGTGAAATGTCTCAAAAGATTAGCTCCAGAGTACTAGTTTTGTAATTACATTAATTACCAAAATAAACCTTGGTGCTTTAGAGACAATGGACATGTATAATTAGTGGGTCAGAGGTGTATTGTTCAGTTATTATTACTTAACCTCTGTTAGTCCTGTAAAATGGATTATCTGGCAAGATGTACCTGTAATATCCTACTATACTATTTGTTGATTTAAATCTCTTTCTCTTTCTCTGATTAAAGTGAAATCTTATATCAAGATAAAAATACAAGATACACCTAGGAAAGTTTTAGCAAAATTAATTGGAAACATAGACCCTAATTTACCTCCTGCTCAATGCAAAACTCAAAATCAAGATCTGTGCCTATAAATCAACTAATAACCATATCCAACATGCCCCAAGTGCAACTCAATTTATGCACACACACTAATGTAAAATACTTAAAAAATAAAACAGCTTATCAGAAGTAACCAAAAGCCTCCACAATTCACATTCAAATTTAAAAAAGTTCTTAAAGGTGGCTGTCTTGTCTCCATGCATGTTTCCCCAGTAGTAAAATCATCTACTTATATCACTCCCTTTCCTATAATATAATCCCTTCTATAAACTGTTATTTAATTATACAAAAACAATCATACTGCACCTCAAGTATGTATATCAAATTTATTCATTCCTACATCAACTACAGGCTTAAATTGTTCAATAATGTACTGAGCATTAATTATAGTTTATACTTTATTTCAAGTCTTACCTGAGCAACCATGCAAACTAATCTATCAGAATATTACATAGATTCAAGTATCGAATGTTACACACAGTCTATCTGTGTTAACCCTCTGACTGTCGAGACCCCTGTTCTAAAACTTGCTCTGTGTCGAAGAATTAAAAAAAAAAATCTGAAATGATAGGGGATCCTTTCCCAATAATAATGACACCAAAAGTTCGAAATTTGATTGAAAACTTGCGGAATTATGCTCTCGAGAAGGTACGCATCGGCAATTTCACCCAATTTGAGCCCTATTTTCGGCCAATTCTGGTGTTCCAGTCAACCAAACTCAAAGATATTTCTTTAGAACTCCATTTGTTACGATAAGATTTCATTCGTATTTTTAACCCCTGAGGGTTAGCCACCCAGGATAACCCAAGAAAGTTAGTGCGTCTTCAAGGACTTTCTAACTTATTTCCATTGGGGTCCTCAATCTTGTCCCCCACGATGCGACCCACGCCAGTCGACTAACACCCAGGTACCTATTTGCTGCTAGGTGAACAGGACAACAGGTATAAGGAAACGCGTCAAAATGTTTCCACCCACCAGGAATCGAACCCGGGCCCTCCATGTGTGAAGCGGGAGCTTTAGCCACCAGGCCACTGGGCCTGGTGGCCCATTTACTGATTTCAACTAATCAAAGTGTTTAGAAATTAGCAATTTGGCCAATTTCATGTAAGTTAAAAAAAAGATGCCTATGTATTTCAAAATAGTGCCCAGAATGAACAATGCAGACATTTCTAGCACTAAAATAACATTTTCTCTGTTCATCAGTCATGTCTCCAGGCCCCTTTTATATTACTTTTGCTTTCTGTTTTGAATTTTTATTCACACAAAAAATAGAAGATTTACTGTTATGCAGACTACTGCATTATTGTAATAATTGTATAAATAACATCAACCCATTCGTGACTGCATATTAGATTGGCTAGCTGGACACTTATTGGACAATGATGTCATTTGTTTACTCTTGAACATCGGCAAAAAATCAAATATTTCCACTACTTTGAGCTCAATTTCAAGGTCTTTTTTATCGTGAAACCAATCAAAATCATCTCTATTTCTGTAATAGGTTTCCTGTTTTATCAAATGCAACCAAGAAAACGAGAATACAACCATATACTGCATACTATACGAAAATACACCTCAAATTCGGCGTTTTAATCCAAAAACACAGTCGGAGTTTTTTTTTCTCATTATGCACTGCGTGCTGCAGGATTCTTTTTATACTGCGTACACTGACCACACAGACCCATTCTCTCACATGTGGGCCTACCAGCTTTCTCCCGCTTGATTTGAAGCCGCTAGAATTTTGGAGTATAAATAAGTCAAAAACACTGGCTCGTCAAAAACAGTCAAAGGGTTAATTAAACCCTTTCAGGGTTGGAGCCAGGGTTGGTGCCGTACTAGTATGTATAAATTCTAGTGCCTTCAAATCTTGTGAGAGAAAGCTGGTAGGCCTACATATGAAAGAATGGGTCTATGTAGTCAGTGTGCACAGTATAAAAAAAATTCTGTAGCACACAGTGCATAATGAAAAAAAAAAAAAACTCTGACCGTGTTTCTGCTTCAACCCTTTCAGGGTCCGTGCCATAGATCTGTGGCTTTACGTTGAGGGTCCAAACCATAGATCTACGCCATGAGCTCAGCTCACTCTGATAAGCTGTGAGCGGTAAATTTGGGCCTAGATATGAGAGAATACATCTATATGCTATGTATGCACCACATAAAACAAATCCTGCAGCACACAGTGCATAATAGAAAAAAAACAGAGACCGTAATTTTCAATTAAAACAGCGACTTTGCACTGTTTTTTCCATGTGTTTTTTATAGTTGTATTTGCGATTTCTTGGTCTCATTTAATAGAATGGAAGATATTTTACAGAAATACAGATGATTTTGATTGGTTTTAGTACTGAAAATGGCTTAAAACTGAGCTCAAAGTAGCGGGAATGTTAAATTTTTGCCGATGTTCAAGAGTAAACAAATGACCTCACATCTAATACACGCCACCTGGTGGGTCTAATATACGTTCACAAATGTGCTGATATTATTTATACAATTATTACAATATTGCATGACAGTAAATCTTCTATTTTTTGGTTTGAATAAAAATTCACTATGCAAATTAAAAATCAAAATGGAATTCATTTGTCAAGCCTGAAAATGTAACTAATGAACAGAGGAAATGTTAGTTTAGTGCCAGGAATGCCTGTATTGTTTATTCTGGACCCTATTTTGAAATTGAAATACAGTGGACCCCCGCATAACGATTACCTCCGAATGCGACCAATTATGTAAGTGTATTTATGTAAGTGCGTTTGTACGTGTATGTTTGGGGGTCTGAAATGGACTAATCTACTTCACAATATTTCTTATGGGAACAAATTCGGTCAGTACTGGCACCTGAACATACTTCTGGAGTGAAAAAATATCGTTAACCGGGGGTCCACTGTATTTGGAACTTTGCACTAAATTGGCCAAATTACAATTTCCAATCACTATTTTGTAGTTGAAACAGTTGAGCTGGCGATTTCTTGTGCTCAATTGATTTTGCATCAGCAAAATCACCGATGCATAAATATCGCCAACACATCAAAATTCGCAAGAGCATAATTTTGTCAATTTTCCATCAAATTTCATAATTTTTGTTTTATTACCTCCACACACTGGACACTGGTGCGCACTTTGAAATTTGGTCCAATACATGTCAACTGGAGAGTCTAACATTCTTTCACAACTGTGATGATATTATTTATACCATTTCTACACTAATGCAGTAGTCTCCATAACAGTAAATCTATTTTTTTGTGAGAATAAAAATTCAAAGTGGAAAGCAAAAGAAATGTGTGAGGCCTGGGGACATGACTAATGAACAGAGGAAATGTTATTTTAGTGCCAGGAATGTCTTTCTTGTTTATTCTGGACCCTATTTGGAAATTGGCATCTTTTGAAATTTGTGTGAAATTGGCAAAATTGCCAATTTCTGACCACTTTATTGGATAGTCGAAATTGGTAAATGGGTGGTTTCTTGCACTCATTCGTTAGAAAAATTGGAGTTCTAGTGAAATAGTTATGATTTCTGTCGACTGGTACATTAGAATTGGCTGAAAATAGGGATCAAAGTGGGCGAAATCGCCCACTTTGATCGCTATTTGATCGCGAGAGCATAATTCCGTAAGTTCTCCATCAAATTTCATAATTTTGGTGTGATTATGATCAGGAAAAGATTCTCTATCATTTCATAAGATTTTTTTTTTTTTAAAGTTTCCGACCCTGAGAACAAGTTTAGGAGAGGACCTGTCGACCTTGAAAGGGTTACAATAAAAATTCTCTGCCATCCAATTAAAAACAGTACAATCACAATAACATTAACACTGACTTTCCAATTCATCAGGACTATGGTAAAACCGACTTGAACTTTATATCTAATTTATGCAGAAAATAATTTAAGTATAGCTTAGTATACTCCTCAGCAGTATTTTTAATGCACAGTATTTCACAGCTATGAAGATATGCTTACATTTCTTTGCCAGATTTGCAGGAAATGCTAACCATACAAGGGTCATCTAAAATGTGATAATGTACTCCTTTGCAAAGAATTACTGATTTGTACAACAAATGTGCACAGATGTTTGCTAATAAAATAAACTTCAATTCAAATTGTTACCCCCATATAAAATGAACACATCTCAGTTAATTCCAAACAGAATCTTTACTCACTTCCAAAATAAAGTACTGTACTACACTGCCCATAACTTCAATTTATGGTTTAGTAATACAGGAAGGCCCCACTTATACGGCTGGTTAGGTTCCAGGCTACCGCCGTAAAGCGGAAACCGCCATAAAGTGGAACACCCTTTTTTTCCACTTACAAATGCATACAAACACTAGGTAACAAGTTTACACTAACATATATTATGTTAGCAATAGAACCAGGCATCAAAAAACAATAAAATAGTACAATACACACATAGTGCACTCATTACTTACCTTAAAATATTTATAGTCTTAATCTAGGGTGAGACAAGTAGTATTTATTGTAAGAAATCAAGTGTGGTATGTATGGTAGTCAGCCAGGCTACCATGCCAGGCTACCATACCAGGCCACCCCACCCACACATACAATTCTATGATATTTAAGCATCCCAGAGCAATAAAATGTATATACAGTTCACTCATTACTTACCTTAAAATATAGGGTGAGATGAGTAGTATTTATTGTAAAAAATCAAGTGTGGTATGTATGGTAGTCAGCCGGGCTACCATACCAGGCCAACCCACCTACACATAATATTCTATTACATTTAAGCATCCCAGAGCGATAAAATGTATTTACAGTTCACTCATTACTTACCTTAAAATATTTGTAGTCTTAATGTTGGGTCAGGAGTAAGTAAATGAGATAAAATGAATAAATGAGAGAGAGAAAGAATGAGTGCATGAGAGAGGACAGGCGCAGAGTTATGTAAACAAACCAAGCGAAGGTAAGTTTTGTAAACAAAGTGTACACGTCTGGTTTGTGTACAAGTTACATTGTGTACAGGTTGTCTCTACATTGATACGGTAGAATAAATAAAGAAGAACACTCCCATTCTCATGTAACATCATTTTGAGAAGAAATGATGCTCTGAGTGAAGGCAATGGAAATAAGTCACTCTGACTTTTTTGGGTTATCCTAGGTTCTCTACACATATGTTGTTATGTATGATAATCTATGTAACTGTATTTGTGTATACCTGAATAAACTTACTTACATACATACGAAAGGAATAATTTTCTACAGTTACCCCCAGTAACACATTTTCTCTTATGTTAGATTAGAGAAAATGTTATTCTTGGCATAACTTGTACAAGTTATCTGGCTACCACATCTCATATTTATGTTTATTTATTCTATTGTAGGGTGTATTTATCATCTTTTTATGTTATGTATCGTGTTTATTATATAATTTTGAAAAAAATATCATGGATGGATTAATGAAAATGTGTATATTAACGTAATATACAACATTTAATGAGACTCGGTGATTATTATTATTATTATTATTATTATTATTATTATTATTATTATTATTATTATTAGCATTTCTAATATGGCGTCACTTGTGCAAGTCGTCTGCTACCACATCTCATATTTATGTTTATTTATTCTATTGTGGGGTGTATTTATCATCTTTTTATGTTATGTATCGTGTTTATTATATAATTTTGAAAAAATATCATAGATGGATTAATGAAAATGTGTATTTAACGTAATATACAACATTTAAATGAGACTCGATGATTATTATTATCATTACTAATATGACGTCTGGAGACATAAGACACTTACTGATTTTAATGTGTACCTGCATGCCAGCACAGTATGTAAGTTTATTTAAGTACAGGTATACATAAGTATAATTATCAGAGTATATATAAAATATGAAATAACTTTTAAAAACATTTGAAATTTTGGAGTTTCCAGACAAAATGGAGAGACTTAGTGCTTACTGAGCTCACGAAGAATGTAAACAAACAGGATGGGGCGCCGTGACCGTATTAGAAAGTCAGGTGGGGGGAGCCGTATAGCGAGTTTTGGTCATAATTTGAAATGACCGTATTAGCGGAACGCCGTAAAGCGGGGCCTTCCTGTACCTTTTTTTATTATCACACTGGCCGATTCCCACCAAGGCAGGGTGGCCCGAAAAAGAAAAACTTTCACCATCATTCACTTCAACACTGTCTTGCCAGAAGGGTGCTTTACACTACAGTTTTTAAACTGCAACATTAACACCTCTCCTTCAGAGTGCAGGCACTGTACTTCCCATCTCCAGGACTCAAGTCCGGCCTGCCGGTTTCCCTGAACCCCTTCATAAATGTTACTTTGCTCACACTCCAACAGCACATCAAGTATTAAAAACCATTTGTCTCCATTCACTCCTATCAAACACGCTCATGCATACCTGCTGGAAGTCAAAGCCCCTCGCACACAAAACCTCCTTTACCCCCTCTCTCCAACCTTTCCTAGGCCGACCCCTACCCCGCCTTCCTTCCACTACAGACTGATACACTCTTGAAGTCATTCTGTTTCGCTCCATTCTCTCTACATGTCCGAACCACCTCAAAAACCCTTCCTCAGCCCTCTGGACAACAGTTTTGGTAATCCCGCACCTCCTCCTAACTTCCAAACTACGAATTCTCTGCATTATATTCACACCACACATTGCCCTCAGACATGACATCTCCACTGCCTCCAGCCTTCTCCTCGCTGCAACATTCATCACCCATGCTTCACACCCATATAAGAGCGTTGGTAAAACTATACTCTCATACATTCCCCTCTTTGCCTCCAAGGACAAAGTTCTTTGTCTCCACAGACCCCTAAGTGCACCACTCACTCTTTTCCCCTCATCACTTCTACGATTCACCTCATCTTTCATAGACCCATCCGCTGACACGTCCACTCCCAAATATCTGAATACATTCACCTCCTCCATACTCTCTCCCTCCAATCTGATATTCAATCTTTCATCACCTAATCTTTTTGTTATCCTCATAACCTTACTCTTTCCTGTATTCACTTTTAATTTTCTTCTTTTGCACACCCTACCAAATTCATCCACCAATCTCTGCAACTTCTCCTCAGAATCTCCCAAGAGCACAGTGTCATCCGCAAAGAGCAGCTGTGACAACTCCCACTTTGTGTGTGATTCTTTATCTTTTAACTCCACGCCTCTTGCCAAGACCCTCGCATTTACTTCTCTTACAACCCCATGTATAAATATATTAAACAACCACGGTGACATCACACATCCTTATCTAAGGCCTACTTTTATTGGGAAATAATTTCCTTCTTTCCTACATACTCTAACTTGAGCCTCACTATCCTCGTAAAAACTCTTCACTGCTTTCAGTAACCTACCTCCTACACCATACACTTGCAACATCTGCCACATTGCCCCCCTATCCACCCTGTCATACACCTTTTCCAAATCCATAAATGCCACAAAGACCTCTTTAGCCTTATCTAAATACTGTTCACTTATATGTTTCACTGTAAACACCTGGTCCACACACCCCCTACCTTTCCTAAAGCCTCCTTGTTCATCTGCTATCCTATTCTCCGTCTTACTCTTAATTCTTTCAATAATAACTCTACCATACACTTTACCAGGTATACTCAGCAGACTTATCCCCCTATAAATTTTACACTCTCTTTTATCCCCTTTGCCTTTATACAAAGGAACTATGCATGCTCTTTGCCAATCCCTAGGTACCTTACCCTCTTCCATACATTTATTAAATAATTGCACCAACCACTCCAAAACTATATCCCCACCTGCTTTTAACATTTCTATCTTTATCCCATCCATCCCGGCTGCCTTACCCCCTTTCATTTTACCTACTGCCTCACGAACTTCCCCCACACTCACAACTGGTTCTTCCTCACTCCTACAAGATGTTATTCCTCCTTGCCCTATACACGAAATCACAGCTTCCCTATCTTCATCAACATTTAACAATTCCTCAAAATATTCCCTCCATCTTCCCAATACCTCTAACTCTCCATTTAATAACTCTCCTCTCCTCTTTTTAACTGACAAATCCATTTGTTCTCTAGGCTTTCTTAACTTGTTAATCTCACTCCAAAACTTTTTCTTATTTTCAACAAAATTTGTTAATATCTCACCCACTCTTTTTTTTACTATGTGCACTTAAAAAGATCTAAATATCTACAACTAATTTATTGATATTAGTAATAAACAGTTCAGAGAAGAGGCTAAGGACAGTGCTGATAGCTGACCAGACTTCATACACGATTATCTATTACTAACATCAACCTGCATGGTCAGAACTTGTCATTATTTCCTATAAAAGCCTGTATTACAACACGAATGCCCACTGGCAGAACAAGCTGGAATACCCAAGATGTTGAGGACATCTGAAAGCAGCAGCAATTTGCTGCAAATGTTAAAATATTTTTGCTGTTACCACTGCAGAAAGTCACAGGGAGGTACTACAGTCCTGCCAAGTGGTAGGATTGCTGGTGTCTTATCTGTCTCATAAACATGAAAGATTTCAGGTACATCTTGCTGCTTCTACTTACACTTGGGTCACACTACACATGCATGTACAAGCATACAGTAGACTGTCATTTAGCACGAGTTTATTTGGCATGATTTGGGTATAGCACGATCGAAGAATTGCAGCACAATTTATGTAACACGTCGTAAGATGAATTTAACATGGTTCAGTTTGGGGGAAGGAAAACAAACTGCCCTTTTCCTCAAGTGGCCGCCTTGTTGTGGATCAGAGGGGGAGACCTCCCGCCGTCCCCAGCCATCATCCCCCCGACACCACCCCAGCATTCATACTTCATACGTGTCCAGTCCAACTTCTCTGCTACAAGCTTGTGATTGTGTATTGATCTTTTAATTGCTACATCTTGTATCTGCCAAGCAATCATAACACCCAGTAGGCATACCAGTGTTGCTCAAAGCGGCAAGAAAAGATGTAAGCACTTAAGTCTTAGAATTAACGAAGGAAACAAAGATATTAGACAAGATATAACCTGTGGCCATAATGAAGTGTTACTTTGTACACATAAAAAGAGGTAAACGTAAGTTTGTGTGACTGACTGACTTACTGATCGACTTGACTGACTGAATGACATGACTGACTGAATGACAAAGTTAGACACTCCAGTACAACCATCAACTTCAGTACCAGAACCTCTACCATCCACCTCAGTCCAGTAGGGCCACAGCATTAACTCTCCACACTCTTCACAATCATCCACAAACACCAGCACCCACAATTTAAGGTAAGAAATACTATTACTTTTGTTACATTTGTAGTCTTAAGCAGTAAAAACAACATAATACATCACAACAATGAACTACAATTACATATTCACTTTTATTTTAGTAAGATGTGGAGGCCTAAAAAAAAGTTGTTTAACTTTTTTGGGGCTCTCAGGAATGTAACCCTATTTTTCCCTTAAGTTCTTCAGTTCATCTCATACGTTTTTTTTACCTAACACAGCATTTTCAGTAACGTAATTACCGTGTTAAATGACGGTCTACTGTATATATATACACACCCCTTTGGGTTTTCTTCTATTTTCTTTCTAGTTCTTGTTCTTGTTTATTTCCTCTCATCTCCATGGGGAAGTGGAACAGCATTCTTCCTCCATAAGCCATGTGCGTCGTAAGAGGAGACTAAAATGTTGGGAGCAAGGAGCTAGTAGCCCCTTCTCCTGTATATATTACTAAATGTAAAAGGAGAAACTTTAGTTTTTCATTTTAAGCCACCCCTCCTCGGTGGGATAAGTCAGTGTGTTGGAAGAAAGAAGACAGATACAGAATACACTTCAGAATTGTGACCCAAGGCCCTTTAATGATAAATACTGTATATAATTCACCATATAAACTTCCAGTTGCTATAGGTAGTCTCTACTGCAACTGATACTGAAAAAATTTTCATTATCGCCTTTCCATTGATTTGCCTAGTAACATGTTATTCCTAACCTTAACATCGTAAGTGCAGTGGAACCCTGGTTTTCATCTGGTGCGGAAATCATACAATCCGAATTTCAAGCACTTTTTTCTGCGAAATTTCCCCC
Organism: Cherax quadricarinatus; assembly: GCF_038502225.1. Taxonomy (NCBI): domain Eukaryota; kingdom Metazoa; phylum Arthropoda; class Malacostraca; order Decapoda; family Parastacidae; genus Cherax; species Cherax quadricarinatus. Next base: position 32,452 of record NW_027195179.1, read on the forward strand.
GGGTTTATTACATCCACTCGGAAATCGTTGATACCAGACATGTGCGCTTGGGCTGCTCATACGTTCGTGACTCACTCTTGGGCACATTAAATGTCTTATATTACGTTAATATAGACATTTTCACTAATCCATCTATGATATCCTCTTCAAAATTATACAAGAAACACGTTACATAGCATATAAACGTGCAATCTTTATATGCCATCAAGGGGCGAGTCAGTGGAGGCAAAACGTTACACTTTTTCTGTACCAGCGTTAGAGAAAACGTATACGAATCTGCGTCTGGCCCAGTCACTCCCCCACTCCGCTTTTGTTTACAATTCTTGGCATGAATTATTCATTACTTCTCCCTTTTGTTTATGATGGCATCTAAGGTAGTTGTTAGAAACTATTAAAATCGGTGAACATGGTATGTCAATGGTAATTATATGGCTGTGGGCCGCAGTGTATGTAGCCAGTAGGTATAGCCTAGGCGGACTAATCCACCTGGGACTACAAATAAATGCTACTCACCTCTCGCCCTACATAAAGACTACAAATATTTTAAGGTAAGTAATGAATGTACTGTGTATGTACTTTGCTTTTTATCATTTTTTAATGCCTAGTTCTATTACTAACTTAATATAAGTTAGTGTAAACTTGACAACCCTATGCCTGCTGTGGAATCTATTGTGGCTTTGAGGAAGTCCATGGGGTTAGATGCGAGTGGCCAGGATGTGGAAGAGTTGGTGGACAACCACAGGGAAGAGCTAACCACTGAAGAGCTGCAACACTATAGCTATTCTCTATAAAATTTATTTTTTGTTAATATTTTTGGGTGTTTGAAACGGATTAATTGAATTTAAATTATTTCTTATGAGAAATATTACTTCGGCTTTCGTCCATTTCAGATTTCAGCCAACCTCTGGAACAGATTAAGGATGAAAACCGGGGGTCTACTGTATCTTAATATTTTAAGCTGTCATATCTGGGCACCTCTGCAAAGACAGTGATTATGTGTGAATGATGGTGAAAGTGTATCTTTCTTTTTTGGGTCACCCAGCCTCGGTGGGAGATGGCTGGATGGCCCAAAAAAAGGTAGTAAAAACAAAGATGTGCCAAATACTGTACTGGACAGTTGTAAGAAATATGAGAATGATAGACTGTGCTATATTATAGTAAGCAATTTGAGAATGAGTGATGTTGAAAACGGTTCCATTTTTTGGTCACTGCCTCAGCGGGAAACAGTTAGAAACAGAAAAAAAAAAAAAAGAAAACACCGCAGAAAGAACTCCAGAAAGTGTAATAAAACTGGGAACTCGAGAAAGGATACAAGAGCAAAGAGTACCACTTGGAAGAAAACAACACATGGAATTCAAGAAAAAAAGCCTATAGTAGTACACAAAACAAGTTCCCTGAATAACAGAATAACACCAGTTCATACAAATCTGGCAAACATTTATATGGCCCTCATAAATCTAAACAATATACCTACCAAGGAACTTCACGTATCAGCCACTAATTCAGAACAGTGCCACTGTGGAACCCTCACCTATCCAAATACTGAGTAAAATGAAAGCTGTGAATATTGATGGAGCCAAATGTTGATTTAATAAGGAAAGACTGTATGAGTTAGATTTTTTGGTCTCTGTAGCTAAACAAGGAATGTGACCACAAGATAAAAAAAATCTATACCTGGGTCAGATCTTGAAAAAAAAAAAAAAAAAAAAAAAAAAGAGACAAATGCAGTTTGCACACACACACACACACACGCACATGCACACGCACACACACACATATCCAAGTTTATCAATATTAATCAATCTGAAGGACGAAAAAATCAAATCAATTTAAAACAGGGTGATCAGGGAGCTTTTCTGTCATGGACAGCCTTTTAAAGGAAATTATCATTAGATAACAATTAGATACACAAACATGAATCAAACATTACCCTTCAAAATATAATGGTAAAATACAGACTATCATACCTGTGCCTTCAAACAACTGTCCATCCACAGTAACTTGGTATGTGAAAGTCTTGGAATGAGGATCTCCAGACTCTTGTTTTAACATATACTCCACACCCTGTCTTAACTCATTTAAGAGCATAATGGGGTTCTTCGAAGTTTGTGATGGTCCTGAGGGAGATGATGTTGAAGGAGGAGTGCTGGAACCCGGAGAAGAGTCCACTGTTGTTGTCGTCGGTCTTGTAGATGTCACCTCCTGTAAGCCATAGCACTGGCACCCTTAAGACGGCACAATGGCCGAACCGAAATAAAATTTGGCACCAGGCTTCACGCCACCACTTTTGCAACCAACAAATATACAGCCCCCATCAGCATGGGTTTGACTGAGCAGGGGCACAAAGAAAAAGGAAAGGCAAAAATGTTGAAAACCCTAAAATTTAGAGAAATATTTTAAAAGGACTAAAGAAGTTAGATATATGTACAGTACAATGAGAAACACAAAATCATTCACAAATGCTCACAACTATTCAGAAAGAACAAAATCATTCACAAATGCTCAACTATTCAGAGGCTATGCACTATACTAGTGAAAGCAATAACGAACCTTCAAGCAAGAGGAAGAATGAGAATCCACTTAAGACTCTGCATCAATCCAATGTGGGAAACAATTTCAGAATCAGATACTAGGGAATGTGAAGCAATTCATACAATATATTTAAAAATTGTAAACAGTCATAATCACAGTCCATTCTCTCTTATTGGTTTCTTTTCTTGAAATGCCAACTTCCTTGCAAAACAATTCCATTTCAATTCAATTCTCTTGTACCTTTTCCCTTCTCTATATTCACAGCTAAGTAATCTAAACGACAATAACTAGACTAAGATACTCCTCAAATTTTTTTAAAATTTTCAACATTTCTAAGGCAACTTTTGAATATACCACAGCTTAAGGAATGGAAGTAAATATATCTTTATAGATTCTGCATAATATTGCACCTGCTTCTTATGCATAAAGGAACTTCTTAATGATACAACAATACAATTATTTACTATAATGAAAACATGAAATTTCTACATACAATAATTTAAATAAACTAAAAATCTTGATGGTATTAGAGAGGAGTGATCAAAAGCAGGGCTTCAGAAATGATATAGTGTTGATAACAATCAACAGGAGGCACTCTTTAACGACAAATATATCCAAAGATATATTACTATACACACTCAGTAGCCCATTAAACAGAACCGAGACTGCTGTGGAGATGTTGCTAGGGAAGTGGTACAGTAACTTCAAGATGCTATAGGATATGTGAATTATTACAATTAGATAGGTGTAACTGATTTACATTATTTTTTTATTGTTACTTTTATCCACACTATCATTTAATTAACCCTCCCTTCCAATACAACTTTTCCATCCTTTCTGGGCAACTAATCCTCTCTTCTTATATTTCAACAAACTCATTTTAAGATGCTACACTTCATTAAAAAAAATACTAGTGGTCATTGAAATTTTATTTATTCAGCAAAACCATGATACATATCCTGACTTGAAATCATATACAAAAAATATGCTTTACTTTGTCACCATTTAACAAAATTTGGAATGCTTCTAAGTATGTCAGCTAAACAATATCTATAATGTTGGGGTGCCTGGCAAGTTTGTCCAATATATAAGGGAAATGGGGACATGATAAACTAATAACTGTAGAAGAGATAAAAGCTTGAGTATACCAGATAAAGTTTACTGTAAAAATATTACTGAAAAGGTTATAAGCCACACAAAGTAAGACTATAAGAGTAAGGAGGATTTATGAAGGGTAGATGTAGTAGACCCTAGGTAGTAGGTTGGTAGACAGCAACCACCCAGAGAAGTACTACTGTCCTGCCAAGTGAGTGTAAAATGAAAGCCTGTAATTGTTTTACATGATGGTAGGATTGCTGGTGTCTTTTTTCTGTCTCATAAACATGCAAGATTTCAGGTATGTCTTGCTACTTCTACTTACACTTAGGTCACACTACACATACATGTACAAGCATATATATACACACCCCTTTGGGTTTTCTTCTGTTTTCTTACTAGTTCTTGTTCTTGTTTATTTCCTCTTATCTCCATTGGGTAGTGGAACAGAATTCTTCCTCTGTAAGCCTTGCGTGTCATAAGAGGCGATTAACATGCCAGGAGAAAGGGGCTAGTAACCCCTTTCTCCTGTATACTTTACTAAGGTTAAAAAGAGAAACTTTTGCTTTTCTTTTTGGGCCACCCTGCCTCAGTGGGATTTAAGAACATAAGAAAGGAGGAACACTACAACAGGCCTATTGACCCATACTTGACAGGTCCTTTACAATCCATCCCACTAACAAAACATTTGCCCAACATGACACACGAAATCGTAATGACACGATTGCAAACAAACCATACCCCGGCCGGGGTATGGTTCATTTGCCCAACCTAATTTTCAATGCCACCCAAGAAATAAGCTCTGATAACTCTATTCACTCTCATATGCAAGTCCCATTCAAATCTAACCCCTCTCACTCGTGTATTTATCCAACCTATATTTGAAACTACCCAAGGTTTTAGCCTCAATAACCCAACTAGGTAGACTGTTCCACTCATCAACTACCCTATTTCCAAACCAATACTTTCCTACATCCCTTCTAAATCTAAACTTGTCCAATTTGAATCCATTACTGCGGGTTCTCTCCTAGAGAGATATCCTCAAGATACTAATATCCCCCGTATTAATACCCATCTTCCACTTATACACTTCAATCATGTCTCCCCTCATTCTTCGTCTAACAAGTGAATGTAATTTAAGGGTCTTCAATCTTTCTTCATAAGGAAGATTTCTAATGCTATGTATTAATTTAGTCATTCTACGCTGAATGTTTTCTAACGAATTTATATCCATTCTGTAATATGGAGACCAGAACTGAGCTGCATAATCTAGGTGAGGCCTTACTAAACATGTATAAAGCTGAAGTATAACCGCTGGACTTCTGTTGCTTACACTTCTTGATATAAGATATAAATCCCAGCAATCGATTTGCTTTATTACGCACGCTTAGGCACTGCTGTCTTGGTTTAAGGTTGCTGCTTACCATAACCCCCAAATCCTTTTCGCATTCTATATGGCTAAGTTCAACATTATTAAGCTGGTAAGTGCTAAGGTTATGGACATTTCCGAGCTTTAGAACTTTACATTTATCTACATTGAACTGCATCTGCCACTTTTCTGACCACTAACTGAGTTTGTTTAAATCCTCCTGAAGTTGTGAGACATCAACGTCTGAATCGATTATCCTACCTATCTTCGTGTCATAAGCAAATTTGCTTGTCACTAGTAATTCCCTCGTCAAGGTCGTTTATATTATAAACAACAATGGGCCTAAAACTGATCCCTGCGGAATGCCACTTGTTACAGATCCCCACTCAGATTTAACCCCATTTACGCACACTCTCTGCTTCCTATTAATGAGCCATGACTCGATCCATGACAGCATTTTTCCCCCAATGCCATGAGCAGCCACTTTCTTCAACAGTCTCTGATGTGGTACTCTATCAAAAGCCTTACTAAAATCTAAATAAACAATATCGAATTCTTTATCCTGATCAACGGCCGCAAAAGCTTTGCTGAAGGTGGTTAATAAATTAGTTAGGCAGGAACGGCCCCTGGTGAAACCATGTTGAGTATCATTAATCAAATTATGCCTATTGAGATGGCTTCTTATATTATTAGCTATAATTGACTCTAGTAATTTGGCTACAACTGAGGTTAGGCTTATTGGGCGGTAATTTGACGGTAACGACTTGTTCCCTGCTTTGAAAATTAGGAATTACATTAGCCATCTTCCACATATCAGGCACTACACCTGTTTGAAGAGATAAATTAAAAATATTAGTTAAAGGTTCACAGAGTTCCACTTTACACTCTTTAAGAACCCTTGAAAACAGTTCATCAGGGCCCGGGGATTTATTTTGCTTTAACCGATCTATCTGTTTGATAACCATTTCGCTAGTGACTGCGATATTGCATAATTTATCATCTTCAAGCCCACTACAAAAATTAATTACTGGGATATCGTCACTGTCTTCCTGAGTGAAAACCGAGAGAAAATAATTATTAAGAACAGAGCACATTTCATTCTCCTTGTTAGTGAGATGACTAGTTATTTTTAAAGGGACCTATCTTATCTCTAACTTTTGTTCTATAAACCTGTAAAAAACCTTTTGGGTTAGTTTTCATATCCCTAGCAACTTTAATTTCATAGTCCTGTTTAGCTTTTTTTATCCCCTTTTTAACGTCCCTCTTAATGTCAATATATTGATTCATAAGATGACCCTCACCTCTTTTGATACGCCTATAAATTCCTTTCTTCTGTCCTAAAAGATATTTGAGCCTATTATTCATCCATCTGGGGTCATTTCTATTCAATCTAATTTCCTTATATGGGATAAATGTCCTTTGGGCAGCATGTATTGTGTCAGTTTGTTGAAAGAACAATGTGTAGACCAAGTGTTTTCATTGAAGCACGTATGAGCAGTATTTAAGAGTGAAGAGCTGTTTGTTGTACTTGTGGATCTAGAAAAAAAAATTGATAATGTGGATAGGAAAACAATGTGGCAGGTGTTGCAAATGTAAAGAATAGGTTGTGGGTTACTAAAATTATGTATGAACTTTTATGCTGAGCGTGAGGCTAAGCTTAGAGTAGGACGGAGAAGTACTATTTTCCTGTAAATGGACTGTAGAAAAGGATGCACAATGTCACCACAGTTGTTTAAAATATTCAGACAAGGATGTGATAGAAGAGAATGCTAGCGTGTTGGGAACGGGTGTGTGAGTGAATAATGTTGGATCTGATATAGAGTGGAAGCTATCCAAGTTGCTCTTTTCTGATGACTGGTTTAAAGTTAAAAGGCTAGTGAATGAATTTGGAAGAGTATGCAAAAGAAGAATTAAAAGTAACTGTAGAAAAAAAGCAAGATGATGAGTGAAATAAAAAAGTCTAAGCAATGATATTGAATATCAGACTGGAGAGAGTATGAAGAAAATGGATGTATTTAGACATCTGGGAGTGGGCATGCCAGATGGGTTTAGGAAAGACGTGAACAATAAAATAGAGGAAGGGAAGAAGGTAGGTGGTATGTTGAGAATTAGTGGAAAGAAAAGGTTATCTATGGTATAGTGGTACCAACACTTTCATGAGTGAGGCATGAGTTTTGAAAGCTGCAGCAAAGAGACTAGAGGCAGCAAAGATGTCATGTTTGAGAGCAATGTGTGGTGTGAATGTCATGCAGAGAATTTGGAGCGCAGATATTAAGAGGGGATGCAGGTCACAAAGGGTATAATTCTGAGTAAAATTCTAAGTGCCAAAGAGGGGTTGAGGTGATCTGAACATGTAGAAAGGATAGAGTGGAATAAGTTGACAAAGTGGGTATATAAATAGGGTGGAAGATCAGAGGAATGGGTAGGGGTTGTCTGAGGAACAGAGGTAAGAGAGGATTTGACTTGTAGAAGCTTGAGAATCCAGCAGGTATATGTAAGTGTTAGGAGTGAATGGAGACAACTGGTGAGCAGGGAGGGAATACTGCAGTTAGAGGGTGATGCAACTGTGAATGTCAATCCACTCCTGGAAAGATGGCAATTGAATGAATAATGACATGTTGTTTTCTTTGGGTCACCCTGCTCTGGTGGGAGATGATTGTGTTAATAAAAATATGTAATTACTCTATCTAATCAACCACTAAATGCAAATTGAAAAAAGTGCAACCTCAAAGTCAACACTCCTTTCATTAATAAATATTTTAAGTGTTATATAAGTGCTAAATACCTGTATTCTCTTTACAAGTGAGAAGCTACATGATAACATTTTAAAACTACTACTTACAGTGCAAAACAATTATATTCACACTGAGAAAGCTAAAATATATAGTTCTACAGCTATGTAAATTTTAAAATTTTAATTTAAACTTTTTAGCATTTTGCATTTGTCTATTGCAATGCATTCAGACTATTACCAAATGATTTTTCTGACAACTAACTGACCATCAAACTTTTATAGAAAAGGATCACTATCATTACCCTATTTCCCTTTCATGGGGTGGGCAGAAGGTTGCCCAGAAGCAATGGAAAAGCACACTTAAAAAAAGAGGGTATATAATGGATACAATAACCTAATGAGTAAAATTATTTTCAACAGAATACATCAAGAAAATAGCAAGTTAATAAAAAGGTAAATCATTTAACTGAGCAAGAACCTTCATATTTCTTTATAAAAGTTAAGCCACTTATAATGCAAATGTTTCAGCACTAAACTTGGTATAGTGCATATCCTATACAATGCTTGGATTTAAAACATGATCTAGGATACCTTTGCTCTCATGAATGACATTGGTAAGTTTTCTGAATTCAAAATTTGAGGATTCAACCACTGGGCACAGATCATCTGCACAAACTGCACCCCTAAATGCACTAATGCATTTACAATTAAGCACTGTCATTCCAAACGTGAAAATTTATAGTAGTCTGGAATTAAAATAAAGGAATCTGAAACGTGCAAATGGAAAAGGCTACAGGATTCATCATAAACCTAAAAAATGAACAAGAGTACTCACCAATGCCAGTAGTAGTTCTCCTATTCCATATCTTTATGTTTACATATGCACAGATTCTGTAGAGAATGTAAACATCCTCATGTGTAAAAGCTGATTAAACAAGAGTGACTAAAATTTTCATAAAGATATGTACAGGTACTATCAAGTTCATCTGTTGCACTGCTGGTCAAATCTTTTAGATTTGACTTTGTGACATTAATTATGGGTGCTTTTGCTCTGTCTAATAACTACAGGTACCAATGCTGTCTTTAAATACTGACAGCAGTTTGGTCAGCTTCATATGATTATCTGCATTTAGCAAGGCATCTTGTGCTATACCATTTTTTTTTTTTTTTTATTATCACACTGGCCGATTCCCACCAAGGCAGGGTGGCCCGAAAAAGAAAAACTTTCACCATCATTCACTCCATCACTGTCTTGCCAGAAGGGTGCTTTACACTACAGTTTTTAAACTGCAACATTAACACCCCTCCTTCAGAGTGCAGGCACTGTACTTCCCATCTCCAGGACTCAAGTCCGGCCTGCCGGTTTCCCTGAACCCCTTCATAAATGTTACTTTGCTCACACTCCAACAGCACGTCAAGTATTAAAAACCATTTGTCTCCATTCACTCCTATCAAACACGCTCATGCATGCCTGCTGGAAGTCCAAGCCCCTCGCACACAAAACCTCCTTTACCCCCTCCCTCCAACCTGCTATACCAATGCTTTGAATATGCTTGGAAACAAAGAAATACGATCACTTCACCACAAAGGATACATTTGCACTGAAACCAGATGAATTCTGTTCCACTGTTATACTACTGTCATTAATCCATTTGCCACCACTGTCATCACATTGCAGTATCTGGGCAAGACTGCATCAATATCATCTGCAGTACTAAGTATTTCATGAATCAGTCAATCTCTTCCTGAATGTCTCTCAATTACAGGAATTGTGTTACATAAACGTTTGACATTTAACATGAATTTATCTGTAAACATAATTGAAGGCCATAATTAATGCCAATCATTTTAGTTTAGGAATACCATACCAAACTCATCCCACAATTTTTACTGCAATACATTTCTTTAAAATTCTTAATTGGTCCTTGGACCATAGGCTGGATCAAGGACATGCACCCAGGTATGGATACAAGTAATAAAAATATTGTGAAATAAAATTTCCAGCAGGTGAGTGAACAGGAAATATCAAGCAGCAGGAAATTTTTGCAGTCTTCAGGAAGCCCTGCTTTCCTGCAACCCTCACTGGAGTGTTATATAATTCAGGCATCCTTGTTTGCCTAGTAAATAACTGAATACACAAATTAACCTTCAGAATTGGTAGATTCATACTTTTGCCAATTACAAACAATTTTCACTTACATGACAGTATAGGTTAAAACAGTCCAGTACTGCAAATCTTTACTTGGATTCTTTCACTGCAATTAATTTCTCATTGCTACAAATGAGAATTAGTACAAAAACCTTCTCCTCCCCACCCCACCCCAAATAAATATATATACAGTGGACCCCCGCATAACGATTACCTCCGAATGCGACCAATTATGTAAGTGTATTTATGTAAGTGCGTTTGTACGTGTATGTTTGGGGGTCTGAAATGGACTAATCTACTTCACAATATTCCTTATGGGAACAAATTCGGTCAGTACTGGCACCTGAACATACTTCTGGAGTGAAAAAATATCGTTAACCGGGGGTCCACTGTATATATATATTTTTTTTATCAAGTTGGCCATTTCCAACTAAGGCAGAGTGACCCCCCCCCCAGAAAACAAAAACTTTTATCAATCAACACTTTCACCATCTGTCATACATAATCACCGCCTTTGCAGAGGCACTCAGATACAATTGGTTAGATGTCCCTCCAAATTGCCGATATCCCAAACCCCTCCTTTAAAGTGTAGGCCAACAGCTTGTCAGGTCCCTAAAACCATTCATCTCCATTCACTCCTATCTAACACGCTCACACACACTTGCTCGAAGTCCAAGCCCCTAACCCACAAAACCTCTTTTATCTCCTCTCTCCAACCTTTTCGAGGACAACCCCAACCTCTCCTTTCTTTCCCTACAGATTTACAGGCTCTCCAAGTCATTCTACTTTGTTCCACTCTCTAAATAACCTATCTACCTCAACAACCCCTCTTCAGCCCTCTGATTAATACTTTTAGTAACTCCACACTAACTCCTAATTTCCACACTACGAATTCTCTGTATAATATTTACACCACACATTGCTCCTAGACACAACATCTCCACTGCCTCCAGCCTCCTCCTCGCTGCAGCATTTACAACCCATGATTCACACCCATATAAAAGTGTTGGTACCACTATACTTTCATACATTCCTTTCTTTACCTCCATGGATAACGTTTTTTGTCTCCACATACCTCTCACATACCACATACCACTCACCATTTTTCCTTTATAAATTATATGGTTAACCTCATCCTTCATAAACCCATCCGCTGAGAAGTCAACTCCCAACTATCTGAAAACATTCACTTCTTCCATACTCTCTCCCTCCAAAGTGATATCCAATTTTTCTTTATCTAAATCGTTTGATACATAAATAACAAAAAGGCACAATACAGTAGTAGTAGTAGTAGTAGTAGTAGTAGTAGTGGACGAGGGAGGAGGGAGAGGAGGAGGAGGAGGGAGAGGAGGAGGAGGAGGAGGGAGAGGAGGAAGAGGAGGAGAGAGGAGGAGGGAGAGGAGGAGGAGGGAGAGGAGGAGGAGGAGGGAGAGGAGGAGGGAGAGGAGGAGGGAGTGGAGGAGGAGGAGGAGGAGGGAGTGGAGGAGGAGGAGGAGGAGGGAGTGGAGGAGGAGGAGGGAGTGGAGGAGGAGGAGGGAGTGGAGGAGGAGGAGGGAGTGGAGGAGGAGGAGGAGGAGGAGGAGGGAGGAGGAGGAGGAGGAGGAGGAGGGAGGAGGGAGGAGGGAGGAGGAGGAAGAAGGAAGTGGTAATAGGGAAGTAAGGAGGAGGAGCCAGTCAAATACAAAGAAAGGGGAGCACTGCAAGGGAGCTTGGTGCCCACAGAGGGAGAGCAAAACACAGAGGTGGGGGGAGGGGAAATAATGAAATAAATAATGAAGGAACAGAAACACAAGACAGAAGAAAGACAACCCAGAAGAGAAAAAAGGAAAGAGGAAAAAGGAAGAGGGAGAGGGCTTCGTCTCTGTAGATGCCTTCCTCTCCCACTACATTGTAAAATGCTCCAAACTTCAGAACACCCATGACTTAACCCTTTGAGGGTTTCGGCCGTGCTAGTACGGCTTACGACCCAGGGTTTTTGACGTACTAGTATGCCTAAATTCTAGCGCCCTCAAATCTAGTGGGAGAAAGCTGGTAGGCCTACATATGAAAGAATGGGTCTATGTGGTCAGTGTGCACAGTATAAAAAAAAATCCTGCAGCACACAGTGCATAATGAGAAAAAAAACTTTGACCATTTTTTTGGGAATAAAACAGTGACTTTGCACTGTATTTTCATATGGTATTTATTGTTGTATTCTAGTTTTCTTGGTCTCATTTTATAGAATGGAAGACATATTACAGAAATTGAGATGATTTTAACTGGTTTTACAATGAAAAGTACCTTGAAATTGAGCTCAAAGTGTGCAAGTGTGCCAATATTATTTATACCACTTTTTACACTAATGCAGTAGTCTGCGTAACAGTAAATCTTCTATTTTTTGTGAGAATAAAAATTCAAAGTGGAAAGCAAAAGAATGTAAGAGGGGCCTTGAGACGTGACTAATGAACAGAGGAAATGTCATTTTAGTGCCAGGAATGTTTTTCTTGTTTACTCTGGACCCTATTCGGAAATTGGCATCTTTTGAAATTTGTGTGAAATTGGCAAAATTGCTAAATTCTGACCACTGTACTGGATAGTTGAAATTGGTAAATGGGTGGTTTCTTGCACTCATTCGATAGAAAAAATGGAGTTCTAGCGAAATATTCATGTTTCTTGTCGACTAGTACAGTGGAATTGGCCGAAAATGGGGCTCAAAGTGGGCAAAATCGCCGATGCGTAAACATCGCCGAGACCGCTAACTTCACGAGAGCATAATTCCGTAAGTTTTCCATCAAATTTCATACTTTTGGTGCCATTATAATTGGGAAAAGATTATCTATCTTTTCATAAGAAAAAATTATTTTTTTTTTTAAATTTGGCCGACTCTGAGAAAGAGTCTCGGAGAGGGCTTGTCGACCCTCAAAGGGTTAACCTGATTCCTCCTTTTTTTCTTCTTCTCCCTCTTCCCTCTTTCCTTTTTTCTCTTCTGGGTTGTCTTTCTTCTGTCTTGTGTTTCTGTTCTTTCATTATTTATTTCATTATTTCCCCTCCCCCCACCTCTGTGGGCACCTAGCTCCCTTGCAATGCTCCCCTTCCTTTGTATTTGACTGGCTCCTCCTTACTTCCCCATTACCACTTCCTTCCATCTCTGCCACTACTACTACTACTACTACCACCACTACTTCTTCCTGCCTATATATACCCGTCCTGCTCTACTTCTCGTTAGTGTGACTATGTAAATGGTCCAAGCTAGACCGAAACGTTGTTGCAAGCTCCTCTCTTCCATGCGCGTGTTATTTGTGTATCATTTGATACCCTCATCACCTTACTCTTATCCATGTTCACTTTCGACTTTCTACCTTTAGACACCCTAAAAGTATACATAACATAATAAGCAAACAGCTGTGCATTAAGAGCATCACAAATAGCATTTTGAGAAGTGAGAAAACTGCAGTGCCAGGAGCTTGGGAAAAAAAAACTACTGCAGTGAGCTGCCTCTCTAAGCCTCTCAAACTAACAAGAAATGGTAGCCATAGAGCCAGCTAACTGGACTATATTGCATGCTGTCTGGAATGCACAGAAGCCGTGCAAAACATGAAAACCCAGACTCAGATCAGAAAATGAAAATCTACGGGTGTACAGAATGACAGTGCTTTATTCAAGATCAATGGGGTAGCAGAGACACAGATTTTGATTTTTTTTTTCTTTTTTTTTAACAAGTCGGCCGTCTCCCACCGAGGCAGGGTGATGTTATATCTTTTAAATTTTCAAAATATTGCTGAAACATCAAAAACTTTTAATAAAATATTTAGAAATTTTTAATGAAAGAACAACACCTAGAAATTGTTAAGAATTTAAAAAACAAAATACAAAACTTGCTACAATTTTCACACAAAAAATAATCTAGATCCAAATCCCTATGCAAAAGGAACTGCATTAACTAGACTACTTATCCTAATCTTAGTTTATTTACAATATTTTTTTTTACATAAACCAGTTTTACAGGCTAAGAACCATTATCCTATCTCAACTCATTTCAAAGCCCAGCCCTATCTAAGGTATACTAACCTTCCCCCCTCCAGGATGTGACCCACAACAATCAACCAACACCCAGGTACCTATCTGCTGTTATGTGAACAGCAGCAGCAGGTGTAAGGAAACTTCCCAGGGATCAAACCACAGGAACTCAGTATGTGAGCTGAGTTTGCTACCAACTGAGCCACAGGACACCCTTACAACCATACAAGGAATGGTTAACAAAATATAGCTCCCCAACTTAGATAATTCCAAGAAAAAAAAATTTTCCCTCTTTAATAAAGAAAGCACACAGAAATTGCAACACTGAGTGAGCCCAAGTGATATTTGAAAGCTCTACAACATATGAATGTTAATAACTGGAATGAACTAAACAAATATATGGCGAATCATAAATCCTCATATTTCAAAAGTAAACAAGAGAGACCAATTTCAGATGGTCAAAAGTTAAGACCTGACCAAAAGCCCAAGTTTGCACCATCATACAAGCTTATGTCGAGACTACTTTTTTTCCTTTTTTTTTTTTTGAGTAAGGGGGTAAGTAGTAGATTTATTCCTTTGTAATTTTTCTGAAGGCTTGAAATCTTTAAATTATAATTAATGCTTGTACTGAAGAAACACAAAACTAAAGTAGCACTGCAGCAGGTCATGCTAGGGAGGCACTGCCCTCAATCACACATTCCACTCATTCACAACTCTGCCAAACAATTTTTTATTCCTATATAAAAACTAGAACATTAATAGAACAGCACCAAAGTAGGCCAAGTGGCTCATGTAAGACAAATGTAACTCTCATCCAATCATTTCCACCTGTGGATCTGTCCAAACTTTGTGGTTTGTTCCACTCTTCTACCAATCTACTGCCAAATAAGTGTTTTCTTATAACCTTATTGAAACTGAGGCAGGATAACAGCTCTTAGCCTGTAAAAGTGGTTTGTTCCTTTATTCCCTACCTCTAACCTTTCCTTCCCTCCACATATTTATACACCCTCTTAAGTCATCCTACTACCTTTACGTACCATCAAAGAGTTTCGAGAGTTTCATTACTGTCGGAGTCCAGCCATGGGCCAGGCTTGTCTGGTGCTTGCCTGGTCAATCAGGCTGTTGCTGCTGGAGGCCTGCTGCCCCACATATCCATCACAGCCTGGTTGATCTGGCACCTGGTGAAGATAGTTTTTCCAGTTTCCTCTTGAAGGCTTCTACACTTGTTCCAGCCATATTTCTGATATCATCTGTTAAGATGTTGAATAGTCTGGGACTACTACTCTTCTCCATGCTTTCTAAATGTCCAAACCATCTCAACCCCTCCTCACCCATTGGAATAATACTTTTGCTAATTCCACATCTCCTAATCTTCAAACTCTGAATTCTATACGTAATATTCACACCACATACTGCCCTCAAAACATGACATCTAAACTGTTTCCAGCCTCTTCCTTAGTGCAACATTCAAAACCCATGCTTCACACACAGTGTTATTATTAATATACCCCGGTACATTTTTTTTTTTTTTTACCTCTATAAAGTTCTTTGTCTCCACAAATGCCTCAATACATCACCTACCTTGATCTCCTCATTTCTCATAGAGCCATCCACTGACAGGTCCACTCCCAAATACCTGAACACAAAGTCCACTCCCAAATACAGTGGATCCCCAGTTTTCGTAATTAATCTGTTCCAGAGAGTGACAACCCGAATCTAACGAATTCTGAATTAATTTTCCCCTTAAGAAATAATGAAAATCCAATTAATCCATTCCCAACATCCAAAAGTATTAAAAAATAATTTTTTACATGAAATATACATTTCTCTACACAGAAAACAATGAGATGCAGAATAAAACATTACTAAAATGACAATTACCTTTACTGAAGACTTATTGATGAGTGATGAGACAGGAGGAGGGGAGAGGATGGAGGTGTACTATTGTTTGGAATGGGAATCCCCTCCATAAGGACTTCAGGTACCAAGTCCTTTTCTGGGGTTACTTCCCTTCTTTGTTTTTTATTGCCACTAGGACCAGCCTGAGAGTCTCTGGACCCCTGTCGCTCAAAAAAGTGTTTGAGAGAGGTCCGTTTCTGGCATTTCTTTAAAACTTCTCTGAAATGGGACACAACATTGTCATTGTACATGTTGCCAACACAACCTGCAACAGCTTTGTCAGGGTGTTGTTCATTCATCAATGTTTTCACCTTTGTCCACATTGTACAAATGTCCTTATCTTTGAAGAAGGCACCTTCCTCCATCTCTCTTCCTCCTCCTCTCAAGCAATTTCTGAGCTGTGGTCTGTTGCTGTTGCAGATGAAGGTCTTGCAGCTCTGTAGTGGTTAGCTCTTCATTGTGGTCCTCTACCAACTCTTCCACATCCTCCAAACTCACATCCAACCCCATGGAATTCCCCAATGCCACAAAAGATTCCACAACTGGCATATGCAACTCAGGGTCAGCCCCAAACCCTTCAAAATCCCTCTCTTGTACACATTGTGGCCACAATTTTCTCCAAGCAGAGTTCAAAGTCCTGGAAGTCATTCCCCCCAAGCCTTACCTATAAGGTTTATGCAACTGAGGATACTGAAGTGATCTTTCCAGAACTCTCTTAGGGTAATTCAGTGTCTGAGGTCACTTCAAAGCACCTTTGAAACAATGCTTTGGTGTACAGTTTTTTGAAATTTGAAATGACCTGCTTGTCCATGGACTGGAGGAGAGGAGTGGTATTAGGGGGCAAGAACTTCACTTTGATAAAACAAAACTCCTGCACCATTTGCTCTTCCAAGTCTGGATGATGAGCAGAAGCATTGTCCATTACCAGGAGGCACTCGAGTTTCAATTTATTTTCCAGGAGGTATTTTTTCACACTGGGGCCATACACGTCATGGAACCAATCAAGGAAAATGTCCCACATGACCCATGCCTTACTGTTTGCCTTCCACATCACACACAATTTACTCTTGACAACACTGTTTTTCTTGAACACTCTGGTATTTCCAGAGTGATACACCAGTAAAAGCTTCACGTTGAAATCCCCACTAGTATTACTACAAAACATGAGAGCTAGCCTGTCTTTCATAAGCTTGTGTCCTGGGAGGGCCTTTTCCTCCTGAGTAATGTAGGTCCTCTTCGGCATTTTCTTCCAAAAGAGGCCTGTTTCATCACAATTGAACACTTGTTGGGGTTTGAATTCTTCAGCCTCTCTGTACCCTTTTAAGTCCTGAACATGTTTTTCAGCCTCACCATGCCTTACCACACTGTGTATGCCACTACGATTCTTAAATCTCTCAAACCAGCCTTTGCTGGCCTTAAATTCACCAATATCAGCACTAGCTCCAGGCAACTGCCTTGCCTTTTCATATATTACTGACTGCACAACACTACCTCCTGATAATTGTTTCTCGTTGATCCACACCAACAACATAGTCTCCACATCTTCCAGTATTTGCGATCTTTGTTTTATAAGCATATTTGCACCTTTCACAACAACAGCTTCTTTGATTTCCTTTGTCTTGGCCAGGATAGAAGTGATGGTTGTATGGGGTTTGTTTTACAGCCAGGCTGGATCAGCGACACACACTCCAATGACCTCTTTCTTGAATTCTATAGTGTTTCTCACCCTCTTTACCTAAGGGATGGCACTAGAAGCTTTCTTTGGGCCCAAGGTGGCTTATTTAGCAGTTACAAGCACTAAAAAGAATGGAATAATACAAAATGTATCGCATGAACGTGTGGGATCGTCCTCACTGGCTGGTAAACAATGATACACTGGCTGTACATGGAGTGTCCAGGCTGCTCAGGCAGCGCGGACATGTTCCAGACGAATGACTTATTCCGAGTTCAGTGACAATCAAGCCAATACTCTGACGAAAAAACTTAACTTATTCCGAATATTAGGTATTCCGATGACGACGTAATCCGGGGGTGCACTGTACCCGAACACAAAGTCCACTCCCAAATACCTGAACACATTTACTTCCTCCATATTCCTTCCCTCCAATCTGATATCCAATCTCTCACTGCCTATATTTTTTGATATTCTCATCACCTTGGTCTTTCTTATATTCACTTTTAATTACCTTTTTATACAATCCCTCCCAAATTCTTTTACAAACCTTTGAAAAGTTGGTAAACAAATTTTGGAGGGCAGGTATGTACATGATATATAAAGAGTAAAAATTTTGGAGAAAAAAAGTAAGTGGCAGGGTTATACACAAAGCTACGCTATACTCGAGTATACGAGGTAATTCAAAATGGCTTCAGTAAATATATGCTATATTTCAATACAAGTGGTGAAGAAGCAGAATATCCTAGATACTGAAATAGTAAAAGCAGACTTAATACAAAGGTTCAAAAGTAGATATAACAACCTATTTCATATCAGCTGGTTGAAACTGAACAGGAAAAGGAGCTCAAACAAGAACAAGAGCTCACCTATACAACTCGACCAGTCCTCGTTCACATACACGATCCTTGTACTTAATGTCAAACATGTAATATACGACTTACAGTTAGCTATTAGAGCATAAGTAATATTCTTATGAATCTGGACTGGTTTTTTTCTTGTGCCCAATGATGTAAAGAGAATGAAGACAGATTGCATAAACTCAAATAGATAATCACACACACACAGCAAATAAAAAGCAATCCACAGTCGTTTCTGACCAAAACCTTGCCAATAAAACTGAAAGACAATACAATACCCTCGCTCATTATGGGAGCGGGATTGTATATTTACTTAGTCACACGAGTGATGGGTTGAAGCCTGAAAATGTGCCAAATTAGCCAACTTCGGTAAAAATTGATATATAGAGGGTGAAAAATCAATTTTTATGTTAAGACAGACATAACTAGATCTCTCTTTTAAAGCTAATAAGAATCATACAATGAACAAATGCTAATTTGTAATATGTTAATGTACAATAAATGCATTTCTTTTTTTTTTTGCATTAGGGACATCTGTGATATGAGTAAAGAAACTGGTTGGAGGGCAGAGAAAGGGACTGGATGGTGAAGGGAAGTGTGGAAGTAATAAGGAAAGGTTAGGGTATCAGTGTAGTGTAGGCATCAGGGCTCTGATCAGCTAAACAGATACATAAAAGTGGTCTGCACCACCACAATCACAGTAAACTGACTGTTCAGAAATAATAATGTAATTAAATTAGATATTTTTCAGATTCAAGTTTAGATATATATGTTTTCAACATGCTGTATTTCAAGAAAAAAGGACAGGAAAAACTTAAGTAAAAATGTTAATTGATGATTGTATCAAGTCACACTTACACCTACAGTCGAATTTGACCCAAAACCTGCTTCTGACACATCACTAGTGAAGTCCTGCACCGCTGTGATGTTAATGCCAAGAGCTTCAGCAGCATCTGAAGCATTGCGGAACTGGAGAAAAGACCTAAGAGCAGCCTCAGCTGCAGAATGTTTGGCTTGCTTCTTACTACGTCCTGAGCCACGGAAAACTTGCCCACTGATCTGGAAAAACAGAAACTAGATGTGTTTTGGTTGCTGAGCAATCTAAAGTAGGGTATCCCTGTATTCTACAAGCCCAGCCTCCTCTAATCCCCCCAACACCCTCCCCACACACAAAAAGTGAAAGCAAAAAGTTTTTTATATGAATACATGTGTGCATATATGTGTTCGTATTAGTGCATGTAGGCCTGTGCACTTGTAAGTATGCTTGTGCGTACGTTAACCCTTTCGCTGACTGTGCCGTAGTTCTACACCATGAGCTTGGCTCATTCAGATATGAATGATGTCTAGATATGAAAGAATGGGTCTATGTGATAAGTGTGCACCATATAAAAAATCTTGCAGCACCCAGTGCATAATGAGAAAAAACTGCAACCGAGTTTCTGGTTAAAAACAGCCACTTTGCAGTGTATTTTCATATGGTCTTTATGGTTGCATTCCTGGTTTCTTGGTCTCATTTAATAGAATGGAAGATATTACAGAAATAGAAAAGATTCTGATTAGTTTCAGGATTGAAAATAGCTTGAAATTGAGTTCAGAGTAGCGGATTTTTGCCAATATTCAAAAGTAAAGAAATCATGTCACTTGTCCAATACACGTCCAACTGGCGAGTCTAAATGCGCTGATATTATATATACAGTTATTACAATATTGCATAAAAGTAAATCTTCTGTTTTCTATGTGAATAAAAATTCTTTGTGTGAATACAAAATCAAAATGGAATTCATGTGTAAAGCCTGGGAATGTAATTAACCCTTTGAGGGTTTCGGACGTACTAGTACGGCTTACGACCCAGGGTTTTTGACGTACTAGTACGCCTAAATTCTAGCGCCCTCAAATCTAGTGGGAGAAAGCTGGTAGGCCTTCATATGAAAGAATGGGTCTATGTGGTCAGTGTGCACAGTCTAAAAAAAATCCTGCAGCACACAGTGCATAATGAGAAAAAAAAAAAACTTTGACCGTTTTTTTGGAATAAAACAGCGACTTTGCACTGTATTTTCGTATGGTATTTATTGTTGTATTCTAGTTTTCTTGGTCTCATTTTATAGAATGGAAGACATATTACAGAAATTGAGATGATTTTGACTGGTTTTACAATGAAAGATACCTTGAAATTGAGCTCAAAGTAGCAGAAATGTTCGATTTTTACCAAATTTCTAAAGTAAACAAATCATGCCAATGGTCCAATACACGTCAACTGGTGAGTCTAATATTCTTTCACAAGTGCGCCAATAATATTTATACCATTTTTTACACTAATGCAGTAGTCTGCATAACAGTAAATCTTATATTTTTTGTGAGAATAAAAATTCAAAGTGGAAAGCAAAAGAATATAAGAGGGGCCTTGAGACGTGACTAATGACCAGAGGAAATGTCATTTTAGTGCCAGGAATGTCTTTCTTGTTTATTCTGGACCCTATTCGGAAATTGGCATCTTTTGAAATTTGTATGAAATTGGCAAAATTGCTAAATTCTGACCACTGTACTGGATAGTTGAATTTCATAAATGGGTGGTTTCTTGCACCCATTCGATAGAAAAAATGGAGTTCTAGCGAAATATTCATGTTTTTTGTCGACTAGTACAGTGGAATTGGCCGAAAATGGGGCTCAAAGTGGGCAAAATTGCCGATGCGTAAATATCACCGAGACCGCTAACTTCGCGAGAGCATAATTCCGTAAGTTTTCCATCAAATTTCAAACTTTTGGTGTCTTTATGATCGGGAAAAGATTCTCTATCTTTTCACAAGAGAAAATTATTTTTTTTTTTTTAAATTTGGCTGACCCTGAGAACGAGTTTCGGAGAGGGCCTGTCGACCCTCAAAGGGTTAATAAACAGAGGAAGTTATTTTAATGCCAGGAATGCCTGCACTGTTTATTCTAAACCCTGTTTTTAAATTGGAATATTTTGAAATTTGGGTGAAATTTACTAAATTACCAATTTCTGATCACTTTATTGGGTAGTTGAAATAGCTGATTGGGCAATTTCTTATGCTCAATTGATAAACTGGAAGATATACTAGCAAAATAGCTAAGAATTTGGTAGACTGGATCAATGTAATTGGCCTAAAATAGTACTCAAAGTGGGCAAAAATTGCTGCTGCGTAAATATTGCCAATGAAGCATAATTCGCAAAAGAGTAATTTAGTCAATTTTCCATCAAATTTTGTACTTTTTGTTTTATTACCTACAGAAAAAAAAATTCTATTATTTCATATGAAAAAATAAAAATGGGAGGAATTCTTGGACACTGTGGACAAGTTTCAGACAAGCGCTCTGGACAGTGAAAGAGTTAGTATATGTATAATATATGTATGAGTACACACATGTGTACATGTGAATGTATAAACTGCTGAGGCAATCACCTGGCAATAATTGGAGTAATTCTTGTATTGTTAACTTTAAAAAATACCAAATCAGGGAGGGGTTGGTCTCCCTTTCATCACATGGAAACCAATCGAGTGATCTTTATGACAAAAGTTATTCTACATGAAAGGAAATGCAGTAGACTAAAGCACTATTAAAAAATAAATAATTTAAATTCAGATAAACATTTAACATTTATTGTACGTTTCATATAAATTAACGAAGGATAGTCCCTAAAGAGGCTCCTTGTGGTTTCTTGATGGTGAGGGGTTCTTCATCCAAGGAATCAGACTTGCCCCTTCTCTTCCTTGGACTGATGCTGATTAATTCCCACTTCCCAGGCAATGACCCCTAAAGGTTTAGTGCTTGCCCCTAATAAGAATACAGCCTCTCCTCCTTTAACGATGGAGTCCTGCTCCTAAGACCACGTTGGTAAATGAATTCATTAAGTGAGGAGCATACTATAATAGTAGTGGGTTTGTGTCAGCCATCTTTGATATTGTTTTAATGTCACCTTTGCACCATTTACAACATTTCTGGTATATTTTTAAATGTTTATACAGTATTGTACTGTATATTGTAATAAACAGAATAGAGGAAATTAGCTCTGATATACATTATTTAGGTATGCACACTGGTCAGAGAGCCCGTTGTAAGTCCGAGTCGTCGGTAAATGAGTACATCGCTAAATGAGGAGAGGCTGTATTCATTATAATAATCCTTGATGCTGGGAGGGGATGACTCTTTATCAAAGAAATTGGATTTGTCCTCTCCTTCCCTGGATTGAAAATAATTGCTTCCCATTTCCCAGGCACTATGTTTCATCAGGGTTTAGCACTTCCCTCTAAATATAATAATTAACCCAAGACAGTCAAAACAATTCAACTTATTTCCATGTTTTGAAGGGTATCACATCCTGAAACAACTCATACAATATTTCCAAGTATTTAGTCTTTGAAGGAAAAATTATTTGTGCCACTTTATTCTGTCTTCAGCAATGTTTGGTGATGCATTTCCCCAAACTTCAATTATTAAAACACCTTGAAGCACACATGACAAGAAACTAGTGCACATATAGTTCAACAATGAAAACCAAGAGAATTTCGAAACTATCTTTATCCAGCATTGATAAACTATAAAACTTATATATCACTGGTCCAGTTACATTGCTGTTGCTGACAAGTGATAAATTTTTGCCAGCTTCAACACACAACAAAAATCATTAAATTACAATCTGATACTGTTCCTTTTTCTTTTATTTTACTAGGTAGAATAAACTCTAATATTTTTTATTCAAAATTCTGTCACTCAGGAAAGTTTATTTCTAGAAATACCATGGTTTTGGGTTAAATTTGACAATTCACAAAGTTTAAGTCTGATAAGCTGAAATGAGGACAACAGATTTTTTTTTTAGTTTTATCATGTCTTCAAATTAAATGAGGCAAGGAAATGCATGTTTTACTTTATATGCAAACCATTAACATGTTACTCACCTCTACAGTTACAGTGAAGACTGGGGCATGGGATGGCCCTTCCATACCAAGCATGTTATACACAAGGCCAGGACGAAGTTCATTCAGCGTGCTGATAGGGTTCTTTGGCTGGGGAGGACCTGTCTTTCGCCTTTTAGTAATAGGTTCTGAGTGAATACCAAAAATTATATGAATATCTACTTCACAGTAACATCTGGAAAGCAATCTCATACCAGTTTTGTTAAGTGTTCTTTTGTGGTTTGATATCACTGCAAAAATTAATTTTAAAAAGCACTTTGTACTTACTGTACACTGATAAATATGCAAATTAAAAATAACCATTTTTAAAATGTACAATCCTTTTAAATTAAATGCTACAAGTATGTGATTATCATTTTAAGAAAAGCTTAGAATGCATTAAGGTATCAGTGGAAGTAGTAGTACAGTGGATCCTTGGTTATAAGAATTAATGTAAATACAATTAATCCATTCCAGACAACCAAAAATATTCACAAAAAATAATTTTTGTAAAAATTAATTATAGTTTTACATACACAAAACAATGAGAACTAAATATAATAAATACATGAACAATTAAATCACTATTACATACCTTTATTGAAGACTCTTGTTGGCTCATGGAAGATAGTGAGGAGGAGAGAGGGAGGATTTATTGTTTGGAAGGGGTATCCCCCTCCATAAGGACTTCAGGTATCAAAGCCCTCTCTGAGGTTACTTCCCTTCTTTGTCTTTTAATGCTACTAGGACCAGCTTGAGTGTCACTGGACCCCTTTCGCACAAAAAATCTGTCCAGAGAGGGCTGTTTCTGGCGTCTCTAAGATTTCCCTGACGTGGGACAAGGTTTTGTCACTGAACACGTTACAGATATGGCTTGTTTCAGCTTCGTCAGGGTGATATTTCTCCACAAAAGCTTGTACCCTACTCCACACTGCACAAATCTCCTTAATCTCTGAAGAAGGCACCTCCTTCCCTCCCTCTTCCTCCTCTGAAGCAAGTTCCTCAGCTGTGGTCTGTCACTATTCCAGATGAAGCTCTTGCAGCTCTTCAGTAGTTAGCTCTTCAATGTGGCTCTCCACCAACTCTTCCACATCCTTGCCACTAACCTTCAACCAAATGGACTTCCCCACAGACACAACAGATTCCGCAACAGGCAGGTCCTCAGGGTCAGCCCCAAATCCTTCAAAATCCCTCTCTTGGACACAATCTGATCACAATTTTCTCCAAGCAGAGTTCAAAGTCCTGGAAGTCACTCCCTGCCAAGCTTACTTATAAGGTTTATGGAATGGAGGATATTGAAGTGATTCCTCCAGAACTCTCTTAGAGTCAAGTCAGTGTCCGAGGTCACTTCAAAGCACCTTTGAAACTGCTTTGGTGTAGAATTTTTTGAAGTTAGAAATTACCTGCTGATCCATGGGCTGGATGAAAGGAGTGGTGGTAGGAGGTAAGAACTTCATTGTTATAAAATAGAAGTCTCTAAACAATTGGTTTTCCAAGTCTGGAGGATGAGCAGGAGCACCGTCCAGTACCAGGAGGCACTTGAGTGGCAATTTATGTTCCAGGAGGTATTTTTTCACACTGGAGGCCAAACACATCATTGACCCACTTTGAAAATGTGCCTTTTGACCCATGCCTTATTATTAGCTTTCCACATCACACACAATCTATTCTTGACGACATTGTTTTTCTTGAACACACTGGGATTTTCAGAGTGATACACCAGTAAAGGCTTCACTTTGAAATCCCCACTAGCATTAGCACAGAACAAAAGAGTAAGCCTGTCTTTCACAGGCTTGTGTCCTGGCAGTGCCTTTTTCTCCTGCGTACTGTAGGTCCTCTTGGCATTTTCTTCCAAAAGAGGCCTGTTTCGTCATAACTGAACACTTGTTGGGGGAGGAATCCTTCAGCCTCTATGTACCCCTTGAATTCCTGCAAAATTTTTTCAGCCACACATTTATCAGAACTTGCAGCCTCCCCATGCCTTACCACACTGTGTATGCCACTATGCTTCTTTAATCTCTCAAACCTGTCTTTGCTGGCCCTAAATTCACTAACAGCAGCACTTGTTCCAGGCATTTTCTTTACAAGATCTGCATGCAACTACCTTGCCTTCTCACAAATAATAGACTCCACAACACTATCTCCCGCTAATTATTTTTCGGTGATCCACAACAACAATAACTTCTCCACATCCTCCATTATTGGTGACCTTTGTTTCGTTAGCACATTTACTCCTTTTGCAACATTAGCTTCCTTGATTTCTACATTCTTTGCCAGGATAGAAGTGATTGTTGATTTGTTTTTCCCATACATCCTGGCAAGTTCTAGCACTCGAACACCACTCTCATACTTTTCAATAACTTCTTTCTTAAATTCCATCATGTTTCTCACTTTCTTTACCAAAGGAACTTTACTAGGAGCTTTCTTTGGGGCCATGGTTACTTATTTCGCAGTTGCACTTAATCAATAACCACAAAAAACAATAGATTATAGTGAAATGTTTGGATGAACAAGCAGAAGCTTCCTCACTTGCCCAGAGACAAAGCCAGACTGACACACAAGCGGATGGCGGCAGCATGTTGATGCGTCCCATACAGCTGACAGGCGAAATAACAACCAATAATAGGAAGCCGAAAAAAAGGTCGATAACCGAGGGTCCACTGTATATACGTATATGTCATAGTATATATACTTTTACACAGAGATGCCTATTTACATGTATGTCATGATACTTTTATTTAAAGGTGTTACTGTCATAAGGTAATTTACTATAGTCAGTAAAGCATTTTAAAATCAGATTTTTTAAAAAGTATAGTTTAATACAGTGGACTAATACATAATTTGATTCATACACAATTTATTGGTGGTGTGTCTATTTACAGTTTATTCATCAAACATTATGCACATACATAATTAAACAAAACTGTTGTCCAGAGGGCTGAGGAAGGGTTGTTGAGGTGGTTCGGACATGTAGAGAGAATGGAGCGAAACAGAATGACTTCAAGAGTGTATCAGTCTGTAGTGGAAGGAAGGCGGGGTAGGGGTCGGCCTAGGAAAGGTTGGAGAGAGGGGGTAAAGGAGGTTTTGTGTGCGAGGGGCTTGGACTTCCAGCAGGCATGCGTGAGCGTGTTTGATAGGAGTGAATGGAGACAAATGGTTTTTAATACTTGACGTGCTGTTGGAGTGTGAGCAAAGTAACATTTATGAAGGGGTTCAGGGAAACCGGCAGGCCGGACTTGAGTCCTGGAGATGGGAAGTACAGTGCCTGCACTCTGAAGGAGGGGTGTTAATGTTGCAGTTTAAAAACTGTAGTGTAAAGCACCCTTCTGGCAAGACAGTGATGGAGTGAATGATGGTGAAAGCTTTTCTTTTTCGGGCCACCCTGCCTTGGTGGGAATCGGCCAGTGTGATAATAATAATAAAATAATTAAACAAGTGTTGTTAGGTAAAAAGACAAGTGCAACTAATGCCACAATATATGTCACATTAGCTGCACTTAGTGTCCTTTTGCCTAACGTATTGTCGGGAATTCTATGAACATTATTATACAAGTGTTACATGCACAATATGACACTCCAAAAGATCCTTATTTTAGACAAGGTATTAAATTTCTTTTAACAGTCCAATTAGGCACAAGCAGAGCAAGGTCTGAGATCACATTCTCAAAGAATGTTTATATTACTATGTGCTTAACCCTTTCACTGTCAAAACCCCTGCTGACAAACTTGCTCTCAGTGTTGAAGAATTTAAAAAAAAAAAAAATCTTATGAGATGATAGAGAATTTTTTTCTGATGGTAATGACACCAAAAGTATGAAATTTGATGTAAAACTTACAGAATTACGCTCTCGCAAAGTTAGCAATCTCAGCAATGTTTACACATCGGTGATTCCTCCCACTCTGAGCAATATTATCGGCCAATTCCATTGTTCCAGTCGACCAAACTCATAGCTATTTCACTAGAACTCCATTTGTTCTACTGACTGAATACAAGAAACTGCCCATTTACCAATACAAACATTCTTACCACTAAAATAATATTTTCTCTGTTCATCAGCCACATCTCCAGGCCCCTCTTATATTACGCTTGCTTTCCATTTTGAATTTTCATTCACACAAAAAATAGAAGATTTACTGTTATGCAGACTACTGCATTATGTAAAAATGGTATAAATAATATCAGCGCATTTGTGAAAGCATATCAGACCAACCAGTTGACGTGTATTGGGCACACAACGTGATTTATTTACTCCTGAATACTGGCAAAAATCAAACATTTCTGCTACTTTGAGCCCAATTTCAAAGTACTTTTAGTCTGCAAACCATTCAAAATCATCCCTATTTCTGTAAATAAGCTTCAATTCTATCAAATGAGACCAAGAAAACAAGAATACAACCATAAATACCATACTAAAATACACCACAAAGTGTTTTAAACCAAAAACAGGGTCACTTTTTTTTCTCATGCACTGCGTGCTGCAGAATTTTTTTTTATACTGCACACACTGACCACTCAAGACCCATTCTCTCATATGTAGGCCTACCAGCTTTCTCCCACAAGATCTGAAGCCACTAGAATTTTGGTGTAATACTACGGGACCGACAATGGTTTGCAAGCCATAATATTACGGGGCCGACAGTGAAAGGGTTAAGGATGTACAGTGGTACCATGACTTACGAGTGCCCCAACTTACGAGTTTTCCAAGTTACGAGCAATTGCTCGGTCAATTTTTTGTTTTGAGTTGTGAGCCAAAATCCGTGTAACAAGCGAAAAAAAAAATATTTACTAAAAATGACATCTGGCAAGAACCCTGGCCTAAATGGCATGAGAGGTGGTTTTGGGACCTGATACTTGTAAAACAATGCTAGTGCGTTGTCCTCACTGGAGGTAATCGTTTAATTATCTTTAGTTATGCTACAAAAAAGTAAAGTTGGTAAGTTTTTGACATTTGCAAAATATCTTGCCCTTTACTCCCACACAAATTCCCAAATATTTGGAATATTTCCAATATTCCACAAGCCATTTGTAGAACATCTAGGTAGTAGGTTGGTAGACAGTAACCACCCAGGGAGGTACTACCGTCCTGCCAAGCGAGTGTAAAACGAAAGCCTGTAATTGTTTTACATGATGGTAGGATTGCTGGTGTCCTTTTTTCTGTCTCATAAACATGCAAGATTTCAGGTACGTCTTGCTACTTCTACTTACACTTAGGTCACACTACACATACATGTACAAGCATATATATACACACCCCTCTGGGTTTTCTTCCATTTTCTTTCTAGTTCTTATTCTTGTTTATTTCCTCTTATCTCCATGGGGAAGTGGAACAGAATTCTTCCTCCGTAAGCCATGCGTGTTGTAAGAGGCGACTAAAATGCCGGGAGCAAGGGGCTAGTAACCCCTTCTCCTGTATAAATTACTAAATTTAAAAAGAGAAACTTTCGTTTTTCTTTTTGGGCCACCCTGCCTTGGTGGGATATGGCCGGTTTGTTGAAAAAAAAAAAATTGTAGAACAATCATTTTTTATGATTCCTGTCAAAATTATTGCATTTACAATAGACCGTCATTTAACACAGTAGTTACGCTCCTGAAAACTCTATATGTATTAGACAAAACCATGTTAGACGAACAAAGAACTCATGGGAAAGATAGAGTTATGTTCCTGGGAGCCCCCTAAAAGCCAAACAACTTTTTTTTAGATCTCCAGATCTTACAAAATGAAAGTGAATATGTAACTGTATAAAGGTAGTAGGTTGGTAGACAGCAACCACCCAGGGAGGTATATACTACCGTCCTGCCAAGTGAGTGTAAAATGAAAGCCTGTAATTGTTTTACATTATGGTAGGATTGCTGGTGTCCTTTTTTCCGTTTCATAAACATGCAAGATTTCAGGTATGTCTTGCTACTTCTACTTACACTCTGGTTACACTGCACATACATGTACAAGCATATATATATACATACTCCTCTGGGTTTTCTTCTTTTTTCTTTCTAGTTCTCGTTCTTGTTTATTTCCTCTTGTCTCCATGGGGAAGTGGAACAGAATTCTTCCTCCGTAAGCCATGCGTGTTGTAAGAGGCGACTAAAATGCTAGGAGCAAGGGGCTAGTAACCCCTTCTCCTGTATATATTACTAAATGTAAAAGGAGAAACTTTTGTTTTTCCTTTTGGGCCACCCTGCCTCGGTGGGATACGGCCGATTTGTTGAAAGAAGAAAGATGTAACTGTAGTGTATTGTCATATATTACTGCTTAACATCACAAATGCAATAGAAATAGTAGTACAGTGGTCTCTCAATAATCGTCCGGCCTGAAAGTCATCCATTTCGGAAATAGTCGCGTTATTTCGTCGAAACATTGACTCGCAAATGGTCCGTTAACTCGCTAATCGTCCTTCGTCCTGGACTCGTACTCACGGCTCTGAGCGGCGTTGTCCTCCCTTCCCAGCCAGTGTGCCATTGTTTACCAGTGAGCGACGGTCTCCTAACGTGTTCATACAAAATATTTCATAATATTCCATTCATGTTAGTGCTTGCAAGTGCTAAATAAGCTACCATAGCTCCAAAGAAAGCTCCTAGTGCCAAGCCTTTGGTAAAGAAGGTGAGAAATACGAATGAATTTAAGAAAAACATCATTGAACAATATGAAAGTGGCGTACGTGTAGGCGAACTGGCCAGGATGTATAACAAACCCGTACAACCATATCTTCCATCATAGCCAAGAAAAAAGAAATCAAGGAAGCTGTTGTTGCAAAAGGGGTAAATATGCTGACAAAAATGAGATCACCAGTACTCGAAGATGTTGAGAAGTTATTATTGGTGTGGATAAACAAGAAACAATTAGCAGGAGATAGTCTTATGATGTCGCTTATTTGTGAATAGGCTAGGCAGTTGCATGACGATTTGGTAAAGAAATTGCCTGCAGCTAGTGGTGATGAGAGTGAATTTAAGGCCAGCAAAGGCTGGTTTGAGAGATTTAAGAAGCGTACTGGCATACACAGTGTGACAAGGCATGGTGAGGTTGCCAGTTCGGACCAAAAAGCGGCTGAAAAATATGTGCAGGAATTCAATGAGTACATAGAGGCTGAAGGACTGAAACCTGAACAAGTGTTCAATTGTGACGAAACAGGTCTCTTTTGGAAGAAAATGCCAAAGAGAACCTACATTGCTCAGGAAGAAAAGGCACTGCCAGGACACAAGCCTTTGAAAGACAGGCTGACACTCACGTTCTGTGCTAATGCTAGTGGGGATTTCCTCCTCCAGTCTTCCATACACTAAGAAGAATTGCCAATAAAGGTAAGTGTTATGCTGATAAATTTTTCATTCATCATGTCCCATTGTATTGTTTATGTACTACTTCTATATTTCATGTAAAATATTTTTTGGTTTTAATACTTCTGGGTGTCAGGAACGGATTAATTGTGTTTACATTTCTTATGGGGAAAATTGATTCGAAAATCGTCTATTTCGATAGTAGTCCCACTTCCAGGAACGGATTAAGGACGATAATTGAGGGACCACTGTATTTCTTACCTTAAATTGTGGGTAATGGTGTTTGTGGATGATTGTGAAGAGAGTGGATATTGATGGTGTTGCCCTACTGGGCTGAGGTGGATGGTTGTTGGTTGTCAGCAGAAGTGGATGGTAGAGGTTCTGGTAATGAAGTCAATGGTTGTATTGGAGTGTGCATAAAGTCAGTGTGCCATTCAATCAAGTCAGTAAGCTATTCAGTCAAGTAAGTCATTCAGTCAAATCAGTGCCATGATTGCTTGGCAGATTCACCATATGGCAATGAAAATAAGAAATATGTACAGTAGGGCCTCACTTATTCGGCAGGTTAGGTTCCAGGCTACTGCCGGAAAGCAGACTTCGCCGAAAAGCAGAACTCCATTTTTTCCATTTATAAATGCATATAAATGCCAGATAACAAGTTTACACTAACATATTAAGTTAGCAATAGAACTAGGCATTAAAAAGTAAAATACACACACAGTACACTCATTATTTACCTCAAAATATTTCTAGTCTTAACCCTTTGACTGTCACGGCCGTACATATACGTCTTACGAGGTACAGTGTTTGACGTATATATACAGGTCCGCCATCACAAATCCGGCAATCAGTTATTCGGCACTAATTTTGGCTAGCATAATTTCAAATTTCCAGGGTCGCCACACCAACCTGCTGGTACTGTTTGGTGGCGCTACTTGCTGCATAAGTCATTCCAATTTCTTTTTCTCCATTTATTGTTTTAACCTGCTTACTTTTAGCCCTAGCCATGGTTCCAATGAATAAAAGAAATGTTTCTCATTATGTAAAGCACCTACACAGTACATTATCCATCAGGTGGCTTTGAAGCCACTGTCGGTTGCCATGAGCTCAGTCTCATGAAGCAGGAGAATATGCTTTATTATTATGCTAATATCAACACTACAGCTTATTTGCCTATCACAATTGATCTAATATGACATAAGAAACAATATAAATAACATAAAACATTTTAAATACTTCAGAATGAATAATATTTGGCATAACACCGAGTAGTTCAACAGAGTTATGAAGAGGATATGGTATACAAATACCATTCTCCTATCCTTGTCTTGGAGGCTTATATATTTGAAAATGGAGTGCAGCACAGGGCTAACTATGATATACACTCGTACTCCACCATAAACATGAAACAAAAAAGTTTTCTCTCTATAGATTATCACACATAGCAGCATATGTGTAGAGAACCTAGGATAACCCCAAAAAAGTCAACGTGGCTTATTTTTAGTACCTGGCTTGGGTTAGCCATATATGATTTTTGGTAAATATTCGATTCCCAGCCAGGGTAGAAACATTAAGCGTATTTCTTTACACCTGTTGTCTATGTTTACCCATCAGTAAATGGGTACCTGGGTGTTAGCCGACTAGTGTGGGTGTTATCCTGGGACACTTACCTAATTTTCTTGAAATACTCAGCATAACAAGTGCCTTTCTATACAGTAGTATGTCACTGATGTCAGCTAGGCCTGTATACCTTGTACATGTAGTAAATAAAGATATTATTATTATTATATTATTTTCTCAGTTGTTTGTTGGGTTATCTTATTCAAACTTGGGCAATGTATGATGGAAAGATACTTCTTCACGTACACCAAAAATGAAAGAAATCAGACCATAAATAGCAGAGTTCACTTCTCAGCCATTAGCGGCCGCTTAGCGGTATATTTTTGTATGGTTGTTATGGTTATGTTCTCATGTTTTCGGTCTCATTTGATAGAATGAAAGATATATTACAGAAATAGATATGATTTTGATTGCTTTCATGACGAAAAGTACCTTGAAATTGCGCTCACAGTAGCGAAAATGTTCTATTCTTTAGCGAAGCTCAAGAGTAAACAAATGACGTCACCGTCCAATACCTGTCCGCCTGCCAGTCCAAATTCCAGTAAGGAGTCAAGAATGGATTGACATTATTTATACAATTATTAAAATAATGCAGTAGTCTGCATAACAGTACTCTTCTATTTTTTTGTGAATAATAGAGAGATGTGCTCATGGAGAATGTAAACAAACCAGGTGGCATGCACCATATTTGAAAGACCACTTGCCGTATAGAGAAGTTTTGGTCATAATTTGAGATCGCCGTATTAGCGGAATGCCGTAAGGCAAAACGCCAAAAAGCGGGGCCTTACTGTATGTAAATAAACACATTGAGCTTCCTGAGTATCGTCGTCCTACACGTGTATGAACCGAATTGAAGGATGGGAGGGTGGTGTTGGTGGGTGTGGGTGGCTAAGGGAGGCGGGGGATGGCATTGCAGCAGGTCTCCCCCATTGACACAATGGTGTAACTCACAGACCATACCGCCCGGCAGCATTCAAAATTTTTCCCCTCCCACAACCGCGTTAAACTAATTTTTCAAAGTGTTAAACAAAAATATGCCGCAATTCTTCAATCGTGCTACATCCAAAACGTGCAAGACAAAACCATGTTAAACGACAGTCTACTGTACTTCAATAATAAATAGTGGGCTTCATGAAATAAGTCAATAACTTACTTCTGAGATATTCATATATCACTGCACTAGTGATCTAGTGCAGTTAGCCTCTCAAAACCTCAATTTTCTCTTACCCAGGACCAAAGAACACATTATAGGAAGGAGCAGTAATGATTTTATATGCTCGGACTGGTCCTGGACACTCACCATATTATGGTTATTTTATTCACTCTAGAGTGTATATCATGTTTCTATGTTACTTATAGTGTTTATTATGTCATAAAATAAATTCTGATAGATAAATAAGCCGTAGAGTTGATATTAGCATTATATTGAAGTATTTTCTCCTGCCCCTGGGGTTGATTTTTGGGGGATGGAACGGATTAATGGCATTTCATTTAATTTCAATGAGGAAAATTGATTTGATATACGAGCAAACTGAGTTACGAGCTCGGTCATGGAATGAATTAAACTCGTCAGTCAAGGTATCACTGTATTACAGCCATAAAAGTTACTATTTGGTATTCCTACATTGCTTTTCTATGAAAGTAAATCTTTTGCACATGTATGAATACACACCCTCATGTGAGTTCTCTTCTTTCTGTCTTAATAGTCCATGTCTTTGTAGTGTTTCCTCTCAAATTACAAACTGTAGGTAAATGGGTTAAAATCCTTCCTCTGTAAACAATGTGCATCAGCAGCCACTATTAAAATACTGAGAGCAAGGGGGGCTAGTAACCCTATCTTCCACATCAATTACATTCAAGACAATGAGGAAATTTTAAAGCAGGGTTGTTTAACCCTTAAACGGTCCAAATGGATCGACGTTCAAATCCGTAGTGCTCCAAAAGTAGATCTATGTTTTTTTACATATTTTCAAAAATAACAAAAAAAAATGTAGATAAAAGTTTTTTACACATTTTCAAATGTAAAAAAAAAAAAAATGATGATGTACACCTACCATCCGACTTACGACCGAGTTTGGTTCCGAGAAACCAGTCGTAAGTCGAAATGGTCGTAAGTCGAACTTTACTACTGAATACAGTAGGGCCCCACTTATACGGCGGGTTAGGTTCCAGGCTACCGCCGTAAAGCGGAAATCGCCGTAAAGTGGAACACCCTTTTTTTCCACTTATAAATGCATACAAACACTAGATAACAAGTTTACACTAACATATATTAAGTTAGCAATAGAACCAGGCATCAAAAAACAATAAAAAGGTACAATACACACATAGTGCACTCATTACTTACCTTAAAATATTTATAGTCTTAATCTAGGGTGAGACAAGTAGTATTTATTGTAAGAAATCAAGTGTGGTATGTATTGTAATAGCCTCACCAGGCCACCCCACCCACACATACTATTCTATGATATTTAAGCATCCCAGAGCGATAAAATGTATATACAGTTCACTCATTACTTACCTTAAAATATTTGTAGTCTTAATGTAGGGTCAGGAGTAAGTAAATGAGATAAAACGAATAAATGAGAGAGAGAAAGAATGAGTACATGAGAGGGGGCAGGCGCAGTTATGTAAACAAACCAGGGGAAGGTAAGTTTTGTAAACAAACGAAATGTACACGTCTGGTTTGTGTACAAGTTACATTGTGTACAGGTTGTCTCTACATTGATACGGTAGAATTAATAAAGAAGAACACTCCCATTCTCATGTAACATCATTTTGAGAAGAAATGAAGCTCTGAGTGAAGGCAATGGAAATAAGTCACACTGACTTTTTTGGGTTATCCTAGGTTCTCTACACGTATGTTGTTATGTATGATAATCTATGTAACTGTATTTGTGTATACCTGAATAAACTTACTTACATACATACGAAAGGAATAATTTTCTACAGTTACCCCCAGTAACACATTTACTCTTATGTTAGATTAGAGAAAATGTTATTCTTGCCGTCACTTGTACAAGTTATGTGGCTCCCACATCTTATATTTATGTTTATTTATTCTATTGTGGGGTGTATTTATCATCTTTTTATGTTATGTATCGTGTTTATTATATAATTTTGAAAAAAATATCATGGATGGATTAATGAAAATGTGTATATTACCGTAATATACGACATTTAATGAGACTCGGTATTGTTATTATCACCACTTGTGCAAGTCGTCTGCTACGACATCTCACATTTGTTTATTTATTCTACTGTGGGGTGTATTTATCTTATTTATATGTTATGCATCGTGTTTATTATATAATTTTGAAAAAAATATCATGGATGGATTAATGAAAATGTGTATATTACCGTAATATACGACATTTAATGAGACTCAGTATTGTTATTATCACCACTTGTGCAAGTCGTCTGCTACGACATCTCACATTTGTTTATTTATTCTACTGTGGGGTGTATTTATCTTATTTATATGTTATGCATCGTGTTTATTATATAATTTTGAAAAAAATATCATGGATGGATTAATGAAAATGTGTATATTACCGTAATATACGACATTTAATGAGACTCAGTATTGTTATTATCACCACTTGTGCAAGTCGTCTGCTCACATCTCACATTTGTTTATTTATTCTACTGTGGGGTGTATTTATCTTATTTATATGTTATGCATCGTGTTTATTATATAATTTTGAAAAAAATATCATGGATGGATTAATGAAAATGTGTATATTAACGTAATATACGACATTTAAATGACTCGATGTATGTAAGTTTATTTAGGTACAGGTATACATAAGTATAATTATCAGAGTATATATAAAATATGAAATAACTTTTAAAAACATTTGAAATTTTGGAGTTTCCAGACAAAATGGAGAGACTTAGTGCTTACTGAGCTCATGGAGAATGTAAACAAACAGGGTGGGGCACGGTGACCGTATTAGAAAGTCAGGTGGGGGGAGCCGTATAGTGAGTTTTGGTCATAATTTGAAATGTCCGTATTAGCGGAACGCCGTAAAGCGGAACGCCGTAAAGCGGGGCCCTCCTGTATCAACAAAACATTTTTGTAATGACTTTATTTTATTGTTTTATTTTGGTATTTCATGTTTTACTTTACTTTTTATGTTGTTAGTACTGTATTTTATACTGTAAGGTTTAGGATAAAACAGAAAATTTCCCAGAAATTTGGCATAAAAAACACAGTCGTAAGTCGAGTGGTCGTAAGTCGAGCAGGTCGTAAGTCGGATGGTAGGTGTACATTTTTTTTCATACTTTCAAATGTTGAAAAAACGTATATATACATTTGGACCGTTTAAGGGTTAAATGTGTGTGGTTATAATATACATAGATGATATTTAAGAGTAACCATTTTATCACAGCATTATTTACTGGTAACTACAGTAAAAGTATGAGGCAGATGTATAACAGAGAAGTTCAACAGAAGTGAAAATGAATGAACTAAATAACAAAGGATGCAATTAGTAGGTGCTACGTGCAATTACCGAAAGGTGGGCTAGAGAGAGTACAGGTACTGAGGTCGAAGATAAATGAGGTAGACCAAAGAGTGCAGTGCTAGTGTGTGCGGTAGAGATTTATGGTTATAGGAGGTTTCATGCAGATGGGAAAGAAAAAAAAAAGAAAAAGGAAATGATTGGTGGAATAAGGCCAAGAGGGTGGTATGGTTGAATAAATTTAGCACGAGAGGTTTTCACAATATAAAAGTGATATACACAAGGCAGAATACTTGTAGAGATAAGGAAAGATTAAAAAGAAAAGTAGTGCGCAAAAGCCTTTGACAGTAAAGTTTGCTGAGAATACAAAACATTTTGAAGAAAGATTAACAAGACGAGAATGCCTTGGATGCAAATGTACTTATAAACCCTTAAACTGTTCAAACGTAGATCTACGCTCACTTGTGTAGCACTCTGAACATAGATCTACGTTTTTTTTACATAAAGCATGTAAAATCGAACGTAGATCTATATTCAGAGCGCTTAAGTGATAGAAAAAGGATGAAACAAAACTAATTCCTTCAATGTTGGAGGTTTATAGGGCGACTGACATCATACGCCGCACTGTCATCCAACCTCAACCTCCGCCACCATCTCTGCTCCATCTCTGTTTATATAAAGTGTACACTATACACTTTATATAAACAGTTTATTACTTTACATTCTATAGTGTATTAAAATGTATTATGTTTTTATACAATATTTCTTATTTATAAATACACTGTTTCAGTGTTTTCTGTTATAATAAAAGCATGGGAAGATACTATAGTCAGAGTGGGAGAGTAAATGGCAGATGCTGCCACCGTTTCCACTGCCATCATCACTCGTCATGTTATGGCCTATATTATTCATTCTAGAGCATATATCATGTTTCTCTGTTAATTATATTGTTTATTATGTCATTAGATGAATTGTGATAGATAAGTAAGCCATAAAGTTGATATTGGCATTATATTAAAATATTTTGTCCTGCCACTGGGATGAATTAATGTAATTTCAATTAATTTAAGTTAGGAAAATTGATTTCATATACGAGCAAATTGAGTTAGGAGCTAGGTCATGGAACGGATTAAACTCAAAAGTCAAGGTTCCCATGTACTTCTTTTCTACCAAGGGAAACGGGACAAAAGTGTGTAAAAATTATAGTGGAAAGTATACCACGAAAAGTGCATGGTTGAATTTTTCAAAAAGTCTGGGATAAAATAAAGACAAGGTGTTTTCTAGGGTGTTTTTTTTTTTTACTGGATGTTTTCAAGGTCATTAGATAGACCAGTAGACCCTAAATTATTTGGACAGTCTAAATAATTACCAATCATTCTTGATTGTATTTTATTAGCCAATTTTTGCATGATTAAAAATGAATGTTAAGTGTTATACAGAATGCCAAAGAGGGTTTACAAATTTGTGGCTTGGGGAAGATGTTGAGTTTATCCCTGGAAGGTTTAGAGGGGATAGTGAAGGAAGTTCTAAGTGGTAGACTTTAGTATCCAGCAGGTGTGTGCAAGAATGTTAGATAGGAGTGGGAATCAACACTTATTAACCCTTTCAGGGTCCGTGCCGTAGTTCTATGGCTTTGAGTTGAGGTTCAATACCATAGATGTACGCCATGAGCTCAGCTCGCTCTGACAAGCTGTGAGCAGTAAATTTGGGCCTAGATATGAGAGAATACATCTATGTGCTATGTGTGCACCACATAAAACAAATCCTGCAGCATACAGTGCATAATGAGAGAAAAAACCGAGACGGTAATTTTCGATTAAAACAGCGACTTTGCAGTGTTTTTTCAAATGTTTTTTATAGTTGTAATTGCGATTTCTTGGTCTCATTTGATAGAATGGAAGATATATTACAGAAATAGAGATGATTTTGATGGGTTTTAGTACTGGAAATGGCTTGAAACTGAGCTCAAAGTAGCAGAAATGTTAAATTTTTGCCGATGTTCAAGAGTAAACGAATGACCTCACTTCTAATACACACCAGCTGATGGGTCTAATGTACGTTCACAAAAGTGCTGATATTATTTATACAATTATTACAATATTGCATAACAATAAATCTATTTTTGGGTTGAATAAAAATACATTATGTGAATAAAAAGATCAAAATGGAATTCATTTGTAAAGCCTGAAAACATAGCTAGTGAACAGAGGAAATGTTAGTTTAGTGCCAGGAATGCCTGCATTGTTTATTCTGGACCCTATTTTGAAATTGGAATATTATGAACTTTGCGTTAAATTGGCCAAATTACCTATTTCCGATCATTTTATTTTGTATTTGAAACAGTTACCTTGGCAATTTCTTGTGCTCAATCGATAGAAGTAATACTAGTGAAATAGCTAAGAATTTGGTCGACTGGAATAATGTAACTGGCCTAAAATGGGAGTCAGCAAAATCGCCAATGCATAAATAGTGCTGATGCATCAAAATTCACGAGAGCATAATTTCGTCAATTTTCCATCAAATTTCATACTTTTTGTTTTATTACCTTCAGAAAAAGATTATTTACCATTTCATAAGAAAAAAATAATTTTTTTTTTTTTTAAATTCTTGGACCCTGGTGAACACTTTGAAATTTGGCCTCTGGACCCTGAAAGGGTTAATTTAACCAACATTATCCTACTTTTAATAAAATTCCTTAACCCTTAAACTGTCCAAACGCAGATTGCACGCGTAGTGCTCTGAACATAGATCTACATCCAATTTTACATTGTTTCTTATGTAAAAAAAAAAAAAGTAGATCTACGTTCGGAGCGCTACGCGGGCAAACGTAGATCTACGTTTGCACAGTTTATGGGTTAACCACAGTACTATACCTTATGAATTAAGGCTACTAATGTATTCCTATTTTACAACTATGTACCAGACCATATGAAAACATTATATATATTACTATTTAGTGTACTACACAAAACTTACATGACACCATTAATTTACAAATTTTTAAATAACATTAATTCATGCTACAACTCACCTCCTTGAGGTTCTGCGCTCATCTCTACTTCATTAGTAGCGCTACGCTTCAGTGGTGAAACTCTGTCTCCTTCCCCATTCTCTTGCCCTGCCATTACACCTCCCCCTCCATCTCTATGCCCATTCTGATGCCCAGCATCACCATTTCCTAAGTGAAAAAGTATATTTTCCTTAAACCATAAAATGAAAAAAGTACATAGTACATGAATTTAATGAGTACTGTATATCACAATCTCCAACATAACTATGTTAAATCACTAATTGAAGGACTATCATGTACATTTTATAATTTCCACTAATTCTACTTTATGAAGAACATTTGATGCAAATACTACTAAAATAAAGTTTGGAACAAAAGCACATGAGGGGTCCATAATTATGAAAAGCCATATCCACCATTTTCTAAAATTCTCAGTATACTCTTAACTGAGAGACTACTACATGAATAAAAAATATTAGGTTTACCTTAGGAACACAACCTTATTTCTAGTAGTAATGAAATACCATAACTTCACTTCTGACATATACAGTGGACCCCCGGTTAACGATATTTTTTCACTCCAGAAGTATGTTCAGGTGCCAGTACTGACCGAATTTGTTCCCATAAGAAATATTGTGAAGTAGATTAGTCCATTTCAGACCCCCAAACATACACATACAAACGCACTTACATAAATACACTTACATAATTGGTCGCATTCGGAGGTAATCGTTATGCGGGGGTCCACTGTATTAGACATGCTTTGATGGCCCCTACTCCCTCAGCCCAGAACTGGGCAGGGTTTGACTAGTACAGCTGCTTGATCAACCAGGATTTAACAATTTTACTCTTATTTAAATGATATATTGTAATTTAATAAACTTGTCAGATGCAGACTTCAAAGGAAATCTAATTAAAAAAAAAAGCAGTGAGGAATCGCCTCGACACCCACACCAGTGGGCCGCATGAGATGAATCGCCTTGACACCCACACCAGTGGGCCGTGCGAGGGGAATTGCCTCGACACCCACACCAGTGAGCCACACGAGAGGAATCGCCTCGACACCCACACCAGTGGGCCGCATGAGAGGAATCGCCTCGACACCCACACCAGGGGGCCACGTGAGACGAATCGCCTCGACACCCACACCAGTGGGTCGAGCGAGACCAATTGCCTTGACACCCACACCAGTGGACCGTGCGAGAAGAATTGCCTCGACACCCACACCAGTGGGCCGTGCGAGAGGAATTGCCTCGACACCCACACCAGCGGGCCGTGCGAGAGGAATTGCCTCGACACCCACACCAGTGGGACATGCGAGAGGAATTGCCTCGACACCCATACCAGTGGTCCGTGCGAGAGGAATCGCCTTGACACCCACACCAATGGGCCGAGCGAGAGGAATTGCCTCGACACCCACACCAGTGGGCCATGCGAGAGGAATTGCCTCTACACCCACACCAGTGGGCTATACACTGTACAAGAAGAATCACCTTGACACCCACAACCAGTGAGCAGCCTGATAAGCACCTCGACACCCACAACTAGCGGGCAGCCAGACAAGCATCACCTTGACACCCACAACTAGTTGGCAACCAGATAACATCACCTCGACATCCACAACCAGTGGGCGGCCAGATAAACATCATCTCGACACCCACAACCAGTGGGCGGCCAGATAAACATCATCTCGACACCCAAAACCTGTGGGCAGCAAGATAAGCTTCATCTCACCACCCACATATAACTATAACTTATATTGCTATAACTTATACTGCCAGGCACACCATCTAAAGGGGACAAAAAGATACAAAACATCCAGACCATGGGAAAACCTGGGTAGCCACAGCCACTGAAGAGAGAGAAGTTTTTTAGTGCCAGAAAGGGAAAAAACTGGCAGGAAATGGCAGAAATCGTACACCAAATCCAGTCATTCCTGGAGTGGAATCACAGTCAATGGCCTCCACTCCAAACCAAAAGATACAGATATTAGTGCCGGAAAAAAAAGTACCCCCCAGTACCACCAACACCACCAATCCGATGACATTCTTCTTTGCAAATTTACAAGGTCTAAAGCCAGCAACGAACAACAAAATACTTTTCATCCGTGGACTGCTTGCAGAGGCAAATTGCATGTTTGTGGCTTTTACAGAGACCCACACAAAGGATCACTTGGACAACGAAATATGGATCCCAGGTTACAACCTATACAGATGCGACAGAGTGAACAGGCAAAAGGGGGGGAGGGTTGGCCTGCATATCGCAGAGTCACTTATTTGCACAGAACTGCTAAATGCCTCAAATGATGTAGTTGAAGTTTTAGCAGTAAAGATCGAGAATCAATATCTAGCCATTGTGATAATCTACAAGCCTCCAGATACAACGTCCCAACAATTCCAGGAACAGCTGTTGAAAATTGACCACTGTCTGGAAAACCTTCCAGCTCCTGCCCCCAACATCTTGCTCCTGGGGGATTTCAACTTAAGGCACCTAAAATGGAGGAATATAGCAAATAATGTTCTTGCAGTGATAACACCAGGAGGCAGCTCAGACGAGAACTCACACACACACGAGCTTTTAAATCTCTGCACAAAATTCAACTTAAACCAGCAAATAATAGAGCCTACTAGATTGGAGAATACACTGGACCTCATCTTCACTAACAATGATGATCTGATACGAAATGTCACCACATCAAAAAAATATACTCGGATCACAACATAATCGAGGTTCAGACATGTATGCGCGGAGCCCCAGACCAACAAAATGGGATCAGTCATGAGGTAGCCTTCATCAAATTCAACTTCAATAACAAGAACATAAAGTGGGACCAAGTAAACCAAGTCCTAAATGATATAAGCTGGGAAGATAGACTAAGCAACACAAACCCAAACTTTTGCCTAAAACAAATTAACTCTGTGGGGCACTCGATGTATGCTTAAGGCATATTCCTTTAAAAAAAAAAGAGGAGTAGATGTAAAATATAGAGAGACAGGCGCTCCCTTTACAGGCAATGGAAAGGAATAACAGAGCGGCTAAAAGAGGCCAATATATCTGAAATGCGTAGGGAGACACTGGTCAGAGAAATAGCAAACATCGAACTTAAGCTAAAGGAATCTTACAAGAGCCAGGAATCGCAGGAAGAACTTAAAGCCATAAATGAAATCGAAAGAAACCCAAAGTATTTCTTTTCTTATGCCAAATCAAAGTCAAGAACAACATCCAGTATTGGGCCCCTACTTAAACAAGATGGGTCCTACACAGATG
The DNA here is from genome assembly GCF_038502225.1 of Cherax quadricarinatus. Taxonomy (NCBI): domain Eukaryota; kingdom Metazoa; phylum Arthropoda; class Malacostraca; order Decapoda; family Parastacidae; genus Cherax; species Cherax quadricarinatus. The sequence continues at coordinate 75,300 of NW_027195179.1, forward strand.
ATAGCAAGGAAATGAGTGAGATACTCAAGTCCCAATATGAATCAGCTTTTAGCATGCCGCTAACCAGACAGAGTCGAAGATCCAAATGAATTTTTTGAGAGAGAGCCACAGAATTTGGTAAACAAGCCTATCTGATGTTATCCTGACGCCAAATGACTTCGAACAGGCGATAAATGACATGCCCATGCATTCTGCCCCAGGGCCAGACTCATGGAACTCCGTGTTCATCAAGAACTGCAAGAAGCCCCTATCACGTGCTTTTAACATCCTAAGGAGAGGGAGCATGGACACTGGGGTCGTCCCACAGTTACTAAAAGCAACAGACATAGCCCCACTCCACAAAGGGGGCAGTAAAGCAATAGCAAAGAACTACAGACCAATAGTGCTAACATCCCATATCATAAAAATCTTTGAAAGGGTCCTAAGAAGCACAAAATGCATGCTAAAGGAATAACAGGAAAAGTTGGTAGATGGATCTATAACTTCCTCACAAATAGAACACAAATAGTAGTAGTCAACAGAGTCAAGTCTGAGGCGGCTACGATGAAAAGGTCTGTTCCGCAAGGCACAGTACTCGCTCCCATCTTGTTCCTCATCCTCATATCTGACATAGACAAGGATGTAAGCCACAGCACCGTGTCTTCCTTTGCAGATGACATCCGAATCTGCAGGACAGTGTCTTCCAATGCAGACACTGCAAGGCTCCAGGCGGACATCAACCAAATCTTTCAATGAGCTGCAGAAAAAAGAATATGAAGTTCAACGATGAGAAATTTCAATTACTCCGATATGGTAAACATGAGGAAATTAAAGCTTCATCAGAGTATAAAACAAATTCCAGCCACACAATAGAGCAAAAAACTAACGTGGGAGTGATCATGTTGGAGGATCTCATCTTCAAGGACCATAACATTGTATCAATCACATCTGCTAGAAAAATGACAGGATGGATAACGAGAACCTTCAAAACTAGGGATGCCAAGCCCATGATGAGACTCTTCAGGTCGTTTGTTCTATCTAGGCTGGAATATTGCTGCACACTAACAGCACCTTTTAAGGCAGGTGAAATTGCTGACCTAGAAAATGTACAGAGAACTTTCACGGCGCGCATAACGGAGATAAAACACCTCAATTACTGGGAGCGCTTGAGGTTCCTAAACCTGTATTCCCTGGAACGCAGGCGGGAGAGATACATGATTATATACACCTGGAAAATCCTGGAGGGACTAGTACCAAATTTGCACACGAAAATTATTCTCTCCGAAAGCAAAAGACTCGGCAGACGATGCAACATCCCCCCAATGACTAGCAGGTGCGTCAATAGCACGCTAAGAGACAACACAATAAGTGTCAGGGGCCCAAGACTGTTCAACTGTCTCCCAGCATACATAAGGGGGATTACCAATAGACCCCTAGCTGTGTTCAAGCAGGCACTGGACAGGCACCTAAAGTCGGTACCTGACCAGCCGGGCTGTGGCTCATACGTTGGATTGCGTAGAGCCAGCAATAACAGCCTGGTTGATCAGTCCCTGATCCACCATGCGGCCTGGTCACAGACCAGGCCACGGGGGCGTTGACCCCCGGAACTCTCTCCAGGTAAACTCTCCAGGTAAGCTGTCCAGGTAAACAACTAGTGGGCAGCAAAATAAGCTTCATCTCGCCACCCACAACTAGTGGGCGGCAAGATAACATCGCCTCGACACCCACAACCAGGGGGCAGCAAGATAACATCACCTCGACACCCACAACCAGTGGGCGGCCAGATAACATCACCTCGACACCCACAACCGGTGGGCAGCCAGATAACATCACCTCGACACCCACAACCAGTGGGCGGCCAGATAACATCACCTCGACACCCACAACCAGTGGGCGGCCAGATAACATCACCTCGACACCCACAACCAGTGGGCGGCCAGATAACATCACCTCGACACCCACAACCAGTGGGCGGCCAGATAACATCACCTCGACACCCATAACCAGTGGGCGGCCAGATAACATCACCTCAACACCCACAACCAGTGGGCAGCCAGATAACATCACCTCGACACCCACAACCAGTGGGCGGCCAGATAACATCACCTCGACACCCACAACCAGTGGGCAGCCAGATAACATCACCTTGACACCCACAACTAGTGGGCGGCCAGATATCCTCACCTCGACACCCACAACCAGTGGGCGGCCAGATAACATGACCTCGACACCCACAACTAGTGGGCAGCCAGATAACATCACCTCGATACCCACAACCAGTGGGCGGCCAGATTACATCACCTCGACACCCACAACTAGTGGGCGGCCAGATAACATCACCTTGACACCCACAACCAGTGGGCGGCCAGATAACATCACCTTGACACCCACAACCAGTGGGCGGCCAGATAACATCACCTCGACACCCACAACCAGTGGGCGGCCAGATAACATCACCTCGACACCCACAACTAGTGGGCGGCCAGATAACATCACCTCGACACCCACAACTAGTGGGCGGCCAGATATCATCACCTTGACACCCACAACCAGTGGGCGGCCAGATAACATGACCTCGACACCCACAACTAGTGGGCAGCCAGATAACATGACCTCGACACCCACAACCAGTGGGCGGCCAAATAACATCACCTTGACACCCACAACCAGTGGGCGGCCAGATAACATCACCTTGACACCCACAACCAGTGGGCGGCCAGATAACATCACCTTGACACCCACAACCAGTGGGCGGCCAGATAACATCACCTCGACACCCACAACCAGTGGGCGGCCAGATAACATCACCTCGATACCCACAACCAGTGGGCGGCCAGATAACATCACCTCGACACCCACAACCAGTGGGCGGCCAGATAACATCACCTTGACACCCACAACCAGTGGGCGGCCAGATAACATCACCTCGACACCCACAACCAGTGGGCGGCCAGATAACATCACCTCGACACCCACAACTAGTGGGCGGCCAGATATCATCACCTTGACACCCACAACCAGTGGGCGGCCAGATAACATGACCTCGACACCCACAACTAGTGGGCAGCCAGATAACATGACCTCGACACCCACAACCAGTGGGCGGCCAAATAACATCACCTTGACACCCACAACCAGTGGGCGGCCAGATAACATCACCTTGACACCCACAACCAGTGGGCGGCCAGATAACATCACGTTGACACCCACAACCAGTGGGCGGCCAAATAACATCACCTCGACACCCACAACCAGTGGGCGGCCAGATAACATCACCTCGATACCCACAACTAGTGGGCGGCCAGATAACATCACCTCGACACCCACAACCAGTGGGCGGCCAGATAACATCACCTCGACACCCACAACTAGTGGGCGGCCAGATAACATCACTTCGACACCCACAACCAGTGGGCGGCCAGATAACATCACCTTGACACCCACAACTAGTGGGCGGCCAGATAACATCACCTCGACACCCACAACCAGTGGGCGGCCAGATAACATCACCTCGACACCCACAGCTAGTGGGCGGCCAGATAACATCACCTTGACACCCACAACCAATGGGCGGCCAGATAACATCACCTCGATACCCACAACCAGTGGGCGGCCAGATAACATCACCTCGACACCCACAACAAGTGGGCGGTCAGATAACATCACCTCGACACCCACAACCAGTGGGCGGCCAGATAACATCACCTCGACACCCACAACCAGTGGGCGGCCAGATAACATCACCTCGACACCCACAACCAGGGGGCGGCCAGATAACATCACCTCGACACCCACAACCAGTGGGCGGCCAGATAACATCACCTCGACACCCACAACCAGTGGGCGGCCAGATAACATCACCTCGACACCCACAACCAGGGGGCGGCCAGATAACATCACCTCGACACCCACAACCAGTGGGCGGCCAGATAACTGGGCGGCCAGATAACATCACCTCGACACCCACAACCAGTGGGCGGCCAGATAACATCACCTTGACACCCACAACCAGTGGGCGGCCAGATAACATCACCTTGACACCCACAACCAGTGGGCGGCCAGATAACATCACCTCGATACCCACAAGCAGTGGGCGGCCAGATAACATCACCTCGACACCCACAACCAGTGGGCGGCCAGATAAAATCACCTCGACACCCACAACCAGTGGGCGGCCAGATAACATCACCTCGACACCCACAACCAGTGGGCGGCCAGATAACATCACCTCGACACCCACAACCAGTGGGCGGCCAGATAACATCACCTCGACACCCACAACTAGTGGGCGGCCAGATAACATCACCTCGACACCCACAACCAGTGGGCGGCCAGATAACATCACCTCGACACCCACAACCAGTGGGCGGCCAGATAACATCACCTCGACACCCACAACCAGTGGGCGGCCAGATAACATCACCTCGACACCCACAACCAGTGGGCGGCCAGATAACATCACCTCGACACCCACAACCAGTGGGCGGGCAGATAACATCACCTCGACACCCACAACCAGTGGGCGGGCAGATAACATCACCTCGACACCCACAACCAGTGGGCGGCCAGATAACATCACCTCGACACCCACAACCAGTGGGCGGGCAGATAACATCACCTCGACACCCACAACCAGTGGGCGGGCAGATAAGCTTCATCTCGCCACCCAACAAACCCACCTTTCCCATCTCTATTTGCCGCTTTTTCAGCATTCTTCCGCTCCCCCTGGTCTTCTTCTTTAACCCACATGGGCTCTTCGGGGAAAGAGTGGTCCTCCATGATCAATGGTGCCGCGGAAGCTCACCAAAAGGGAAATATTGCACAAAATTTGCTTGACCCCGACAATGGCGGACACAAACTTGTAAACAAAATCTATAAGACCTGGTACGCATGCGCTGTCCCAGCTCCTTGCCACACACCTCCAAGGATTCAACTTCTAATTAATTATTTATGCATCCTTCAGCCACAACTGTGCATGAATGCATACCTGTGGGACATTGTGGCACTGAGGGTATGCATGTTTAATTAGAATTATGCAGGAGACGTGGGTATTTAGTGTGTTTTGGGGGAGTAATGCGGTACTGCCTAGCTTGGGTGGCCACCATCTTGCTTTTATGTCTTACAACACTTCTTATTACTCTCTCAGACGCCTACGTGGGAAATTTAGACAAATGGCTTAGGTTAGGACTGTTTCGGGTTTTCTCCACGTATCTCTTGCCCAACTGTTAGGAGAGGCTATTAGGAAAATTAGTGCGGCACAGAATGTAATATACAGAGGTGTTGTCTCTTACCATACATGTGCACAGATTTTACTTTAATCCCTATTTTATGGATTAAACTATTCTTGTCTGGTGGTGACAAGGTTAGGTGCAGCCTTCATGACTCAGTTGGTAGGCTTTAACCTTCCCCCCCCTTGTGGCTTAGCGCGTTTTTTTTATCATAATAATTTAACCCCCCCCCCCCCATTAATGTACCTAGTACTGCAGTGTTTAGTGAGTCAGGGTAATCTGTGTCTATATAGAATAAGAATTAGGATTAGTCTGCCTGAAATGCCTAGGCATACTAGTGGCCTTCTTTGTAATTAACATTTTATAATATGTAAACCACACATTGTAAGCTTTGCAAGGAAATTAACATTTTCATTTTTCAAGTGTTTGAGTACTGTGGTCACTAACTGGATGGGTGAGTGGACACAATACGGGTCATGCCCAGTGTAACTAGCATCCTCTCTTTTTTTTTTTTTTTTTTTTTTTTTTTACACAAGGTTTGACAAGGTTAAGGATCCCTAGCTTTAATGACAAGCTATTTACAGGTTAAGGATTCCTAACTTTATTGGCAAGCTAAGAGCTGTTACCTACGTCAGCTCATTTGAAAGCATTTTTATTGTTATCAGACATACAAGTAGGGAACAGGATGAAGTTGGAGCCATCTCTCTCTCTCTCTCTCTCTCTCTCTCTCTCACACACACACACACACACACACACACACACACACACACACACACACACACACACACACACACAAATCAAATCAAATCAAAGTTTATTCTCTATAAGGATTACAATGTGGGGCTTACAGATTTTGGTTATTGTGTGGTTTACATGTAATAAAATACTAATTACAGAGGGGGCCACTAGAACACCTAGTAAGGCTAGGCATTTCTCATGTTGTCATATGTAAGTCTGCACATGTTAATACTGGAACTCTTAACAAAGTTGGCTGAAATTAAGATTTTTAGCGAATAAAATCAAAGCATCTGGAATTTCATGATTAAACTAAAGTGACTAATGACGATGTTATAATAGAAAGTTATGTGAAAATTTGTATGGACTGCCTCCAAGTGAGTCGCCTACCCTGGCAAACTCTGTTGACACCGAGCTCTGAGGTGGGGACCTCAGCCTTACAAGTGGCTTATAGGACAGATTTTCACAAATGATTGGTGTTGCAAGAAACTTGCCTGCATGCACGTATAAAGGACTAACTTACTTGGTGTTGCAGCATATATCCTGATCTTCAACTTCCCTAAGCTTAGCCTTAGCCCCTTTGGACTTCCCCTCAGAAACCACGTGTAACCGGGAGCCTTAATTCCTGCAATATTCAATCGTTATTAGTGTCCTGCCTGCACCTCAGAAATTCCAATATCCGAGAGGGTATGTATCCCCTAGTATAACTATGCAGACACGGACACTAGCTTCCAGACTGCCTTGAGACACTGGTACTTACTGGGCATGCACTGCCAGCTGCAACACAGGCTCACAGATCAAACTCACTCACAATTCTCCCCAGACACTGGCCAGAAATCTACGAGATAAAGTGGAGGTCTTGTCTTACTGTATGGGCCTGATGGAGGAGGTCATCTACGGTACATCGAGGTGCCTCTACCAGATTTCCCTAGGTCTCAAATGTGAAGACACGTGGGGGGCACCGTCTGCTGATCACGACACATCTTGTCCAGTTGGTGTCTGTCTTAAGAAGGACGAGCTGGTCTCTCTTCCAGACCCTCGTCTCTTCATTCAAACTAGGGCTGCCAGTTCTCCCTAGCTAACTTATCATAGTGTTTGCCTACATTATCGGCCTATTACTACCTATGTTAAGGTCTTAGGTCTACATTATTATTATCTACAGTTGCCTTAGTAAACCTAATATTAATATACTATCAGTAAAACTACCTACTCCTTCCCTGAAGGGTAAATCTATAAATTAAATAAATGCCTACCAACAATCCACGCCAACTAGAGAGAATGCTGTTTGTTTGGGAGGGTTTAAGGGCCACCCAGCTCAGCCGTTCCAATAAGGCCATGTCGGATCGGTCCTGTGGAACTTTAGGGACCAAATAAATTTCCACATCCTCCCGCCGGCGAAGGTAGGCGCTAAGTCTAAATCAAGTTCACCTTCCGCGAGCCCCCACAGCGGACCCTGGACACGAGTGCCGTCCGGCCACTCTCGTAGAACAGACTCCAGTCAAACTTCAACCATCCAGTTTCCCCTGCGTGGACCTCTGGGGGTGTAAACTTGTTGGTTCCGGTGGTCTTAGCACCCTTTGCTTTAACTTTAACGTCTTTCGTATGTCTAGCCTTGACTGAGTGGCTCCGTACTTTCCCACCCAGTGGCCCACACACCTTGGTAGCCTTTCCTCCCACTGTTACGAGGTTCCCTGGATTTAAAGGCAATCTATCTCCCTCTTTACGTACCCTGTAAAAGTGTTTTCCCAAGGTGGCCGAGTGTTCGTCACTCCCTACCTGGTTCAGCTTCCCTGGCGGTTCATCGTGTATACTGGTATTCATTATCACTACTCCCCCAGCTATCATGGGGACAGCTTCTCCTCTATCTGGCGTGGCAGGGAATTCAGGTGGAATCCTGCCGCCTATGATGTATCCTACTGGGGATCTGTATAAACCAATTCCTTCCTTAAACGTCCGTCGTGTAGACAGGAAGTCATCTATATGATTGGCTCCCACCAGGATACCTACATTTCTGACTGTGTCAGCGGTAATTCCCTGGTCTGCCAGCTTCACGTCAAGGTCTTTCAATCGCTTAGCTGCTGCAGCAAGACCTCTTGCTGTAATTGCCCTGGGTAATGTCTCTACCTCCAAGGCTGTAATGTCTCTGCGATGTCCACCTAATTTGACTGTGACATCCACCACATCATAAGATTTGGGTGGGGCCTGACTTATAGCCCCTCCCAACATCATACTAACTTTCCTTGTGGCCTTCAACTTTAATTTAGCCACCAACTTCTTTGTTATCAAGGATACTTGTGCTCCTGGGTCAAAGAATAATCGGGTTGTTTCGGACCTGTGCCCATTCACAACCTTTGCCATGACTGTAGGTAGGGCAGCACCTCCGTGATTCTCACTCGGATTAGAGACTTCACTCCCACTAATCACGCTGGCTACCATTTCAGGCTCAGACTCACTTTCTATCTCTACCTGAGAGATATCCCTACTAGCCTGGGGTTCCCTTAAATTATTGGGACATAGTGCAGTATGGTGCTTACCTTTGCAACAGACTCGACACTCACTGAGCTGGGTGCCACAGTCTCTCGCAAAGTGTTCCCCACAACACTTGAAGCAGAGTCTCAACTCCCTTAGTCTCTGTTGCCTACTGCTCAGTGTTATATACTCCGAGCAACTCGTGCTAGCGTGTTCGCCTTTGCAGAACACACATATTCTGGCATGAGTGCCTCTGAGGTTCTGCTTAGAGGTTCTTACCTTAGGCACCTCTTTACCATAGTACACTCCAACGTTAGTCGTACGAGCTTTAGACTGATCTCTCGAGATCTTTGAGTGACTTTCTGGGTTTTTATGTGGCGATGGTGGTGACTCTTCTCTCACACCTGTACTCAAATGAGAAACGAGATCTCCCAACCCCTCAACGATTTGTTGTATCGTGAACCTATTCGTCTGATATTTTAAGTGTAACTCATGCACTGTAGTGCCAGCCAGTTTCCTCTGAATCACCTGACTGATGAACCATTCCGACTTACCCCAATCATGTAAATCTTTAAGACTATTCGTCAAACTCATAACTTCGATTCGGAACTTCTCTAGGCTCTGAGGGTCATGGCGACAAGCCTCTAGATCCAACAACCGATAAAGTATAGCTACCTTTATCTCCTCAGTGTTGCCAAACATGTCCTTTAATTGGTCTTTGGCATGTTGGTAATTGGTGTCGGTGGTTTGGTAATGCCGGACCAAGTCCAAGGCTTTACCCTTGAGCTGTGAACGTAAATATTGTAATTTGACGGCATCTGACAAATCGACTCTGTCATCTATCTGGGCTTTAAACTGATCCCAGAAAGCAATGTACTCTGTTAAGGTTCCGTCGAACGTTGGTAAATTCAACTGGGGCAATCTGGGCAACACATTAACAGGCGTGCTGTTGTTCGTGTTCCTTGAAACATTTGCTCCCCCTGCTGTACCGGCCTTCAAAGTCTTTATTAAATGCCTGCAGAGTCTCATCTCTGCTTTACACTCTGCCCTTCGTTCATCATAGTCTGTCCTTGCTACTTCGACTGTATATTCAGACTCACCTGTAGTATAGGCCTCTGTCTCATAAAGGATAAATGATCTCTCAAAGGCCTCCAGTCTTTGCTCCAAAGGTTTCAGGCAACTCTCTAGTTCCTCCCAGTCTACGTCTTGATCTTGCCTGACCGTACGACACTCCTCACGTGCTTTGCTCAGGCGCCCCTTATAGGCTCCCATAGACCGCTTTAATTGACTTAGAGCTGGGACAGCTGGTACTACATCTTCACCTACCATAGTTGCGGTTTAGTTAAGATCACGGTGCTAATTTGTACTTCAATTAGCCCACCCCACAGCACGAACAGTATTAGGCAAGAATGAACGAGTCTCAAGGCTTCTCAACAAGCTTGACAACTCCCTTTATTATATTGACTCTACTCTGAATCAAAAATGTACACTGTTAGCTCTCAAATCCCAATCAAAATGTGTATCGGTGTGAAAGCTTAACCTAGCAATTTCCTGTACAATGTCAGCAAATAATTACAGGACTTAACCTAGTCTCAGGTACAATTCACAAATCCCACATTAAAATGAATCAAAGACAATGAAAATCACATAATAAAAAGTGCAGTATACAAATTAAAATCACTTGGTTAACACAAATAAATTCAACAAATCAACTTGTGAAACAGTAAATGAATAATGTATGTAAATAGCTTGGCCTAACTGCCCAGTTTACTCTGTCTAACGTGGATGGTTGGATAAGGTAAATCCTAACCTAACTAGTGTGCTATAACTTAAACCTGACTTTATAACTCCCTGTAAATAATAACTAGGTTAAATCTGTCCTAGCTACTATAATTGTTGTAAATATTGCACAAGCCTAGCCTAACTGTGGCTTCCTTGCAAATCCACTGTAAGTAATCAACACACAAGTCTCCTACTCTGGATTACTTGTAATCACTGTAAATAATTAAATTCACAAGCTTCTCTAGCCTACCTGGCCTGCCTGTAAATTACTGCAAATAACAACTTCTGTGTATAGTCAGCTTGGCCTAGCCTCTGTGTAACTCTGGGCCTAGGTGTGCTAACTTAACCTAACTCTGTTAAACTGGTTCCTAACTGTGGCCTAGCTATGTTAATTTTAACCTAGCTATTCCACATCACGGTTTTCGAAGGACCACTTTTTTTGTGAAAATTTGTATGGACTGCCTCCAAGTGAGTCGCCTACCCTGGCAAACTCTGTTGACACCGAGCTCTGAGGTGGGGACCTCAGCCTCACAAGTGGCTTATAGGACAGATTTTCACAAATGATTGGTGTTGCAAGAAACTTGCCTGCATGCACGTATAAAGGACTAACTTACTTGGTGTTGCAGCATATATCCTGATCTTCAACTTCCCTAAGCTTAGCCTTAGCCCCTTTGGACTTCCCCTCAGAAACCACGTGCAACCGGGAGCCTTAATTCCTGCAATATTCAATCGTTATTAGTGTCCTGCCTGCACCTCAGAAATTCCTATATCCGAGAGGGTATGTATCCCCTAGTATAACTATGCAGACATGGACACTAGCTTCCAGACTGCCTTGAGACACTGGTACTTACTGGGCATGCACTGCCAGCTCCAACACAGGCCCACAGATCAAACTCACTCACAATTCTCCCCAGACACTGGCCAGAAATCTACGAGATAAAGTGGAGGTCTTGTCTTACTGTATGGGCCTGACAGAGGAGGTCATCTACGGTACATCGAGGTGCCTCTACCAGATTTCCCTAGGACTCAAATGTGAAGACACGTGGGGGGCGCCGTCTGCTGATCACGGCACGTCTTGTCCAGTTGGTGTCTGTCTTAAGAAGGACGAGCTGGTCTCTCTTCCAGACCCTCGTCTCTTCGTTCAAACTAGGGCTGCCAGTTCTCCCTAGCTAACTTATCCTAGTGTTCGCCTACATTATCGGCCTATTACTACCTATGTTAAGGTCTTAGGTCTACATTATTATTATCTACAGTTGTCTTAGTAAACCTAATATTAATATACTATCAGTAAAACTACCTACTCCTTCCCTGAAGGGTAAATCTATAAATTAAATAAATGCCTACCAACAATCCACGCCAACTAGAGAGAATGCTGTTTGTTTGGGAGGGTTTAAGGGCCACCCAGCTCAGCTGTTCCAATACAGCCATGTTGGATCGGTCCTGTGGAACTTTAGGGACCAAATAAATTTCCTCAAGTTACATCATACAAAGGTATGACAAATAGACAATTGGGTGGTGTATGTGCATATACCAAGTAGAGAATGATTTAGATTACAGCTCTTGACCCAACCTGTACGACAGTAAACTGGAGACTGTGGCTCGTAGTGTTGCTGACTGAGCTGACACTAACACTACTGGCTACTGTTTACCAGCTTCCCTCCCACACTTCTTGTAACACTTGCCTAGAACACTGCCCGGAATGGAGGCTAACTATGACACAATATTACTTAGTGACTTCAGTATTTATTTTCAACAACATGAATAATGGGTTATGAAAAAATATATAGGTTGGTTAATGCGGCTTTTAAGCCTGTTGACTACACACAAACAAACAAAATTTATTTCTTTGCAAGATTACACTGAGGTTATGAAATTACAATGAGTTGCAATGCAAAAGAGCCACTATCATGCCTAGGTATTATGGGCGGACTACTTAATACCACTTAATTCTAAAGAAATTGATCATAGTTTGTTTAAGTTGTACATCTTTTTCTTTATTTATAGTTGACAGTAATTTTACTCTAATTACAATAGTTTCAATAATAAATATTGAAATTATGTTATGGGACTATAATATTGTGAGTTGTTGAAAGTAGTTTACAGTATGAGAATGTTACAATTTGGTGTAATGGATTGTCCTCATCGCTCCCGGGCCGTGTGGACAGGCTGCGCAGTAGCTCCCAAATCATCTGGTTTTCTGCACAGTTTTCCTGTTTTGAGCAATCAAAATGGCGGACAGACATGGAAGCAGGGTAAATACTGTCTGTGTGGAGCTGGTACATGGTACCCTGAGTAGCTCTACAATGCAGGTGCTTCTGCCAAGTATCATCCGCAATGTGTACGGCATACCGAACGACGAGTTGTATGGTGTAGCAGTAAATGGAGTGTCCAGGATCTTCATCAAGTTCAAGAGTGCTGGGTTTTACTCCAGCATAGTCGACGCGTTCCAAGAAAAGAGGATGACCGTTAATTCTGCAGTGGAGGTCTGCCTACATGAATATATCAAGCTATGTAACGTGGGTAAAGGTGAGAAATGTCCCCTTTGAGGCCTTGGAATATGATGTTGTGGAGGTATTCCGTAGGTATGGCAAGATCCATTCAGCAGAGTTGGGAGTGTGGAAGGATGGGCCTTATATGGGGCTGCCAGAGGGATCTTTCACCTTGAAGATGACATTGAAACAACCTATACCATTGTACGTTATGATGGAAGAGTTCAGAACATAGGATTATGTATATTATGCAGGACAACGTCAGACATGTAGGCTGTGTGGGTCTTATGACCATATGGCGGCCCAATGTCATCAAAGGCAGGGACGGAGGGAACAGGCGCCACCAACTGTGGAATGACAGCTGGGCTCCTTGGCACCTGGGACAGGTGAAGCTGCAAGCCAGGCGACTGGAAGTTGGAGTGAAGAAGTAGACAGAGCGGAGTCAGAGTTGGGAGCATGCGCCACGTTACCTGTGGGAACTGTGTCCGAGCGACCATCTACGGATGCGATTGTTGACAGAAGTGACTTACAACAGGATGGTCTGTTGAACGAGGTCTTGAAAGACTTCTTGGGGGAGGTGGAAGACAGTCAGGAAGGGGAGAAGGACGGGAGGGTATTGGAGGGGGTATCAGCTGCACAGGAGTGTGAGGACACCTTGTGCAATGAGAGTAAGCAGCACACGGTGGTGGCTGAGGTGCACCAGGAGGACATGGATGCTGAGGCAATGTGTGGAGGTGGCACACGTATGCGAGCAGCTGGGACGTCTGATGTGGAAGATGTCTTAACGCCAGGGCAGAGATCTGGAAAGAAACCTTGGAAAACCGTGCTAGATCTCCCGGGGAATGGTGGCACCGGTTCTGTGGTGCTGCAAGGGTCAAAGGAAAAGGGAGGGATTGGAGGTCTGGATAGACCAAGTGACAAACGTGGCTATAGTCAACAGCCACGTCTTTCGAGCAACCTTCAAAAGCGGCGGGGGAAGCCGCCTTTATTGTAATAATTCAAGGTGGTCACCATTAATGTTAACGGCCTGAGAGCTGAGATTAAGAGAGTGTGGATGGAATGGTTTTTGAGGAGATTTGATGTGGATATATGTTTCATACAGGAGCATAATTACAAGTTTGGATGTGAGTTGCGTTTGAAGGGATATAAGTTATATGTGAGTGGATCGGTGAGGTTAAAAGGGGGGGTTGCTGTGGCTGTGAAGGAAACCAGTCCCTTACGTGTGTTGGGGTGGGAGGAGGGTGGGGGTGGAAGGGTGGTGCAGGTAGAGGGAGAGTGGGGTGAGACAAGGGTTTGTTTTATAGGAGTATACATGCCGGCAGATGGAAATGCAACAGTTAAGGTAACTTTCGTGAGGGATGTTTTGCTTTTTTATTTGAGGGGATTGCCTTTAGTTACTGTGATAGGAGGAGATTGGAATTATGTCATACGACAGGGTGATGTGGAACCGAGGGGGGTGGGGTGTGTGTTGGGGTTTTTATGCAATGTGTTGGGAGATGTGGGAGTTTTAAATGTAGTGGGGAGGGGTGGTTAGAGAGTTGAGTAGACATTTGTACGAAGGGGTTATGCTGCATGACTGGATAGGCTCTATGCTACGGAGGTAATACGCATTCTGGGAGTTAGGACCTTCGATGTGGGGTTTTCTGACCACAGGGCGGTTATTGCGGATCTTGATTGGGAGGGTATGGTTAGGATACACACTGGTTATTGGAAATTAAATGCGAGACTTGTGAAGGGGGAGAGGGTGTGTGAGGCTTTTGGGGATTGGTGGCACTCTTTTTGGGGATCAAGGGATGTGGGGTCGTGTGTCTTGGAATGGTGGGAGAAGCGAGCTAAGACGGGTATTGCTGGATTCTTTAAAAATAGGGGATGGGAAGAGGCCAGGTGGAGGTATGGATTACAGAATTATTTGGAATGTCAGCTGAACGAGTATTATGAGGAGGAAGTGGGGAGGCATAATGGGACCGTGGAGCAACTTCGAGGTAGACTGGCGGAGATACACAATGACAGATTTGATGCAGTGCGAGTGAGGGCAGGATTGGAGGCTGTATTGTGGGGGGATAAACCTTCGGGAAGTGTTTTAAGACGTTTTAGGGTAAGGCAGAAGGAGTCATCTATTTTGCAATTAGAGGTGAGAGAGGATATGGGTGGATATCATAAGGGTCAGGTGCTTACTACTACAGAAAGCATGAGTAATTATACTGATTGCTGGTTTCGAGAAAAATGGAGAAAGGGGGGGAGGGCGATGCTTTTGAGGAAGTGTTGGAGGGGGGCTGTGGGTTAGGGCAGAAAGAAGTGGAGGGGGTGGAGATGGGAGGAGCGATTAGTGTGGGGGAAGTTGAGGAGGCAGTGTTTAACATGAGTACTGGAAAAGCTCCAGGCATTGATGGGATTTCAAATGAGTTTTACAGAGTTCATTGGGAGCATATTAAGACTTGTCTGGTGGAGGTCATGAATTGTATGCTGAGGGAGGGCAAGCTAAGTCAGACACAAAGTATTGGAGTGGTTGTGTTGGTTTGCAAAAAGCAAGTGGGGAGTGTTTTAAGTGCGTATAGAGCTATTTCACTAATGTGTTCTGACTACAAGATTTTTGCAAAGATATTAGGTAATAGGATGAAGAAGGTAATTGGTGGGGTTGTACATAGGGGTCAGATGGGTATACCGGGATGAAGTATGAGAGTTGGGCATGGGCACATAAGGGACTTTTTGGAGGGTTGCGAGGGGGGAGGACTTTTGGGTATTGATTGGGAGAATGCATATGACTGTGTGAATAGAAAATTTTTGAGAGCTTGTTTGTTGCGTCTGGGGTTTGGACTGAGAGTGGTGCGGTGGATACACTATATTCATCGGCTATGGTAAGGGTCCAAGTTAATGACAGATTGGGAAGGCTGGTTAAAATGGAGAGGGGATTACGGCAGGGGTGCCCTCTATCACAAATTCTGTTTGCATGCATGCAACATCCGTTCTATGGGCTCGTTGAGGGGATGGGAGCTTTAAATGGGGAGAGGGAAGGGCGCTTAGACATTGTGGGGTATGTGGATGATACCACTATCCTGATAGAAGGGGTGGAGGGATTGCGTATGGTGGGGAGGGTGTTGGGGATTTTTGGGGAGGCGTCTGGCATGAGAGTTAATAGGGCGAAATCGTGTTTACTGGAGGTGGGTGCTTGGGTGGGGGGAGGCTTGGGGTTGGAGTTTGGGTGGGCAGTGGTGGATAATTTGAAGATTTGTGGAGTTTTACACATGGCGAATGCACAGGAGGCTAGGCAGGTAAATTCAGAGAGGGTAATGGAGAAAGTAGTGAGTAGATTAAGGGGTTTACAGGCGGGAGATGTCACATTACAGCAGAGGGCGGTAATAGTTAATTCGTTGGTTTACAGTAAGGTTTGGGGTATAGCGGAAGTGTATCCTTTGAGAACACAGGACGTACAAGAAATACAGAGACGAGCTATACATTATGTTTGGAGTTTTGGGAGGGCATGGCTGAGCAAGGAAGTGGTGATGTCGAATGTGCGCAGAGGGGGAGTGGGTCTTTTAGCATTGGGGCCGAGGGTGAAAGCCATATATGTAAAACAGTCATTCGTCAGGGCTGGAGGGGAAAGAGGGGTAAGAGTGGGGAAGGTGATGGGGGATGTGCGGAGATGGTGGGGAGGTAAAGAGTTAATTGAATGTGAGGATATGCTGAGGGTTTTGTTATTGGTTAAAGATGTTGAGCGACTTAAAGTGGGGCGGTTGGTATCATTGAGTGGGAGGACGGAAATCCTGCAGGGCTTATCAGTCTATCCATTGTATGATTGGGGGACGATATGGGAAGACTTCCGGAGGCTCAGGTTAATGCCTAGGGTACGTGAGTTGGTATACAGATTCATGATGGGGATCCTAGCTTCAAAAGCAGTTTTGAGTTTAATGGGTTTGGTGAGGGAACCGTCCTGCAGTCAGTGTGGTGAGCTGGAAACGGCATTTCATGCGGTTTATTTTTGTGAAGAATTGAGGGAGGTACGGATGTGGTTGGCGAGGGTTTTTTGTCTGCTAGGTGGGGGTAATGTAGAGACCCTGCGAGCTTTAATTAACATTAGAGGTAAAAGGGGTATCACGGGAGGTAAAAAGGGCGATTATGTATGTGGTAGCGGATTTTCTGTATATTTCCTGGGGAATGAGAGATGCTGGGGGTAGGATTCGAATTAAGGCAATTGCAGCGCGTATATACAGGACTGCTGGTAGAAACAAACTTATTTATGGGAGTCAGTGGGGAGCTTGTTTTCCAGAGAACTACAGAGAGCTTACTGTCAGTCGTCTCCTGCAATTGGTACAGTGATAACCATGTAGGGGACTGGTTTTCTTTGGTAGTCGGGTTTTCACGGGTTTTCAGTGGTGGTGGCGTGTATGGGCATGGTTTTAGCGAATGACATGGGTGGATGGTATGTAGTGTAACGGATTATGGTTGGATGGTAACTAGTCTGATTCCGGTTGCTGTTGCAGGAATGGAGCAAGTAAAACTGTGTGCAAGTGTGAAGTGCTTTGGGTATGGAGGTGAATGTGTGTGAATGTAGTGTGAGTGTGTGAAAGTAATGTTCCTTAAGATAAAAAAAAATCGTCACAAGTGTTGGAAATATAAACTTAACATATTGTCTTATGTATGATTTTAAATAACATATAAATAAAAATTCTTCAGTGTTATGCGACACTTTGTTAAATATCTAATTTAGTATTGATAGCTCTGGTATAAATACCGTCATTATTATGTAATGTGTAATGTACGCCGTAAGTGGCAATATTATGGTTAGGAAGCCTTGAATGGAAAGCATTTGAGGGATGGTCAAGGTGGTGTTTAGTGGTGAATTGTATATAACAGACAAAAGTGATGTAAGATGGTTGTGTTAGAAGGTTCACTGGACCTCGTGTATTATCACTCTGTGAGAGTTACGATACAAGGGAAATTTAGTCCAGGTATAAGGATGCATGTTTGCATGGTAATTATATTATTTGTGTATTGATGTTTTGTTTTATTATTTTATCATAATGTTTTTAAGTATTATAAAATATGTTGGTAGACATATATGTTATAGGTCTAGCTATGTGATTATATAATATCTATTGTGGTGGAGGAGATAGTGGTATATGATTTATTATAGCATGTCTTTTAGTGCATTTTTGTACTAGGATGACATATGTGGGTCACAAAGCTCTTATCTGATTTTTATTTATGCATGATGAACATCCTAGGTGACTCCAAGTGTATATAGCGACTGTCAGAATGTTGAGCAATTTATATGGTGTACTGTGCTTATGAATTCTATTTTGGATACCTGTTTGTTAAGGGATGGTGGTTTTCTATATATTTATTTTTTATGTTGTAAAATTACGTTTTAAATAAAATATAAAAAAAAAATTTGGTGTAAGGCAGTATTGTTTTGGGTAGGTATTTATACTATTATGTAGTATTAATAATATATGAACTTTAGGCGTCACGTTTTGAAGTTTTAAGATTTAGGTAATTGGGAGATTTTTTTGGTAAAGTTTTTGACATCGACATCATGCCTAACCCTTCTAGGGTAGGGTAGGTGCCTGAGCCCGAGCCTTTAGCTCATAAGACTGTCATTCCCATTAGCCCCCTTGAGGCGGGGATGGCAGACCAGAGAGGCCTAGCTTGTGGCTAGGCCTGGGGACAGTTGGTCCCAAAGATGAGGAGGTACTTGTGCCTCCTCCCATGGGAGACTTAGGTCTCAGACACTCCCTAAAGAGGGAGCCAAGGCCGGGCCACCACTTGGAAAAGGCCTGGGCCGGGAGAATACCGGCTAATCTTTAACTAACTAACTGGTAAAGTTTAATATTGAGCGTTGTGTATTTAGTTTAGGTTGAGTAGGTGGCTTTTGAGAAGAGCCATAAATTGTTCAGACCTGGTTACTTAAGTATTTACTAGTAATGAATTCCAAATTTTGGGGCCCTTTATATGCATAGAGTTTTTACACAGTGAGATATGGACACGGGGTACATCAAAAAGAGATCTGTGTCTTGTGTTGTGGTCGTGTGCCCTGTTAAGGTTGGTGAGGAGAAGTTTGAGTGGAGGGTTCATGTTTGAGTGTAGTGTTCTGTGTATGTAGAAGGCACAGGAATAAGTATGGATGTTCTTAACGGTGACCCTTCAAGGGAGGTTCCTTGACGCTGGTGAGGGGCTCTTGATCTAAGGAATTGGATTTGTGCTCCGGTTCCCTAAACTGAGCCTGAATACCTCCCCCCACGTGCTGTATAATCCTACGGGAAATATAAACAGATATGCAGTAAAATGTGATCCTTCACTGACAACGTTTCGCCCACACGGTGGGCTTTTTCAAGTCACAAACAGATCTACCTGGATGGAAGGTACGCGAGTATTTATAGTCAGGTCCAGAATGCTGGGTCGCGTACCTTCCATCCAGGTAGATCTGTTTGTGACTTGAAAAAGCCCACCATGTGGGCGAAACGTTATCAGTAAAGGATCACATTATACTGCATATGTGTTTATATTTTCATTGTGTCGATATTTTATACCATTTATTTCCATAATCCTACGGGTTTAGCTCTCCCTCATTATTATAATAATCTTAACGGTGAGCAGTTTTAGACTTTTGAATATTGGTGGAGTATGCTGTCGAGAGTGGGAATTTGTTATCATTCTGACTGCAGCACTTTTGTTGGGTTATAAGTGGTCTTAGGTGATTTAGTGTTGTTGATCCCCACGCACAAATCCCATTTGTGAGATAAGGGTAGATGAGTGAATGATACAGTGCAAGGAGAGCTGATTGAGAGACATAGTACCGCATCTTTGATAGTATGCCTGCTGTCTTAGAGATTTTCTTGGAAATTTGTTGTATATGTGTCTGGAATTTGAGGCTACTTTAAAGGTGGATTCCTAGGAATTTTCCCTCTGTGAGTCTTGTGATGGGTGATCCGTTTAGCGTTATGTTAAGTGGAACATTTGCAGCTCTGTTTCCAAACTGAATGAAATAGGTTTTGTCAGTATTGAGGGTAAGCTTATTTGTCATCATCCAGGTAGATATTTTCTGCAGTTCGGCATTAACAGTGTTAGCCAGTATGACTGGGTTTGGGTGAGAGAAGACGTATGTTGTGTCATCTGCAAATAACATGGATTTGAGTAGCTGTGATGCATTTGGTAGGTCACTGAAGTAAATGAGAAAGAGGAGTGGGCCAAGGACACTTCCTTGTGGGACACCGACTGTGATTGTGGTTGAGTGGAAGAGTTTGCTCCATTTGTGTACATATATTGGCTTCTGTTACTTAGGTATCACTTTAGGTAGTTGAGGGAGTGCCCTCTTATACCATAGTGTGTTAATTTAATGTGCAGCAAATCATGGTCAACTGTATCAAAAGCTTTACCTATATCAATGAAGATTCCCAGCGGGACTTTTTTCTTCTCGAGAGCGGTGTATATTAGTTCTAGCATGTGTATAATAGCATCATTTGTGCTTTTATTATTCCTGAATCCAAACTGACAGTGGTTTAGTATGTTGTGTGAGACAAGGTTGGAATATATCTGTCTATGAATTAATTTTTCAAAGATTTTAGAGAGCAGAGGTAGGTTAGATATTGGTCTATAGTTATTCAAGTCGGTTTGATCACCTCCTTTGTGGATCGGGGTGACCCTCGCTATTTTGAGAATTGCTGGGAAGGTAGAGGATTCGATGGACTTGTTAAAGAGTGTTACAATAATTGGTGACAATACTTGTGGTGCTTTTTTGTACATAAAAGGTGGTAAGTTATTTGTCCCCTGCCTTGTTTTTAAGGGTGTTGATGATGAGCGAGACTTCTGTTGGGTTGGTTGGGGCTAGGAATAGAGGTACTCTGATGGACGGGTGTTTGAGCTTGGGATTTTGCTCGCTAGATTCTTTCCTATGGTGGAGAAGAAAACATTGAGTCTGCTGTTTCAGTTGGTGGGAGTAGGGGCTTGTCTGATTTTGTTAATTTGATTGTTTTATTTTTGGATATCTTCTTAGTTCCTAGAATTTCGGATAGGGTTTTCCTGGTTCTTTTTCATATCACCTTTTATGTTATGTAATCTGTTTTCATAGTACAATTTTTTGACCTTATCAGGCTGTCAAGGATTGACAAGTAATGTTTAGAATGGTCTCTAGTTATTTGATCTATTCTGTACTGTTTTTCAAATAGGTGCTTCGTGTTAATGGATTTAAGGATGCTGGGTGTTAGCCAGGGACTATTCAGTCTCATAGCTGTGATCTGTTTAGTTTTTTTTAGGGCAGTGCTTGTTACAGAGGTAGTGTTTTTTTTTTTTTTGGAAAATTATTAGTACATTCATTCGTATCTGTATATGCTTCAAGCTCATTATGCCAGTCGACGCTATTCATAGCTGTTATAAAGTTATTAACAGCTGTCTCGTTATGTAGTCTGAAGGTAACTTTAGTAGTGTCTTGGGGCAGTTTACCTAGGTTGGTTATGAGAAAGGTTGGGTAGTGGTCTGTGGTGTTATCTGTGATTATTAGGCGACATTGGAAGGAGATTGTCCAATGTATGCATGGGGGGATATTTGGGGTAGGTTGTGTAGGCTACGCATCCGGCCGCGGGAGCGGGAGGTGATGTTCCGGTTCCTGCATGGTATCCTGCCATGATTCTGCTTCTGACTGTCACCTTGGCAGGTCATAGCAGCTCTCCTTACTTGCACAGTATCCCTACGATCCCCGTTGGGGAGGGGAACCTCTACCATCTCCACGATGTCACATCGTGTGAGAATTAAGCCCAAGTCTGCTGCCGTTGACGACACCACAAAGCTTGAGCTTGCAACCTCACTCAACACTTGTCTTCACGCCAAATTCTCCAAGATTACCTCACTGAAAGAAGCCTTCATCGTTACCTTTCTCGATGATGCTGAAGCTGACAAAGTACTTACACCTACAGCCATGAAGACATTGGAAGACCGTGGCTTTACCATCTCCACGTCACCATATTTTTTTTTTTTTATTATCACACCGGCCGATTCCCACCAAGGCAGGGTGGCCCGAAAAAGAAAAACTTTCACCATCATTCACTCCATCACTGTCTTGCCAGAAGGGTGCTTTACACTACAGTTTTTAAACTGCAACATTAACACCCCTCCTTCAGAGTGCAGGCACTGTACTTCCCATCTCCAGGACTCAAGTCCGGCCTGCCGGTTTCCCTGAATCCCTTCATAAATGTTACTTTGCTCACACTCCAACAGCACGTCAAGTATTAAAAACCATTTGTCTCCATTCACTCCTATCAAACACGCTCAAGCATGCCTGCTGGAAGTCCAAGCCCCTCGCACACAAAACCTCCTTTACCCCCTCCCTCCAACCCTTCCTAGGCCGACCCCTACCCCGCCTTCCTTCCACTACAGACTGATACGCTCTGTGTTCATGAAACGCCTTGACAGGCTAATCACGAACATGTCTATCGAGGAAATTACGTCATCACTTGAAGACCTCAACACTTGGGCCGAGATTGACTCTGTTGTGAAGATCCCCAACGCTTCCTCGATGCTCAGAGTCACGTTTCTAGACGTTACGATGGCAACCAGAGCACTGTCTGATGGCCTGGCCATCTCTTACTACTACATCAACCCTCGTCAGATTGAACCTGAACGCTTCACGTACATAACACCTTGCTGGACATGTTATTCGTACAATCACTCTACTGCCGACTGCCATGTGAAGAATAAGAAGATATGTTCCACCTGTGGGTCTGCAGGTCACGATTTTCGTTCTTGCAATTCCACTGCTGCTCCCACTTGCATCAACTGTAAGAGTGACCACCATACTCTTGCAGCCAAATGTCCAGTGCGTAAGTATATCCTCTCTAAGAAACTGAAGGAAGAAACTAAGAAGTCATCTGGAACCTCTCCTTCACACGCTGCAATTGCGAAGATTCAATCAACAATATCCAAGATTCTACAAGCCACTCAACAGTTGTCTCCACCACCTCTCACTGCCCAACCTCCACCTGATGATATCTCTACCAAATTCTATTACTGCATGATGTTTACTCACATGCAAAATGCTGCAAAACCTGGCTCTTTCAACACGACTATTAATGAACTTCTTGCACTTAACAACATGCCATCATTTAACTTCCCTGCAAGTCCACCATCAGCTGATATGTTGCAAATAATCCCGAAGATCGTCACTTTTGAAGCGCCAGATGACTTGAAGGAATTAATAATAGATAGCGATACAGATACTAATGCCGGAAAAAAAAATCCACCCCCAGTACCAACAATACCACCAGTCCGATGACATTCTTTGCAAATATACAGGGTCTAAAGCCAGCAACAAACAACAAAATACCTTTCATCCGTGGACTGCTTGCAGAGGCAAAGGCAATGTTCGTGGCTTTCACTGAGACCCACATAAAGGATCACTTGGACAACGAAATATGGATCCCAGGTTACAACCTATACAGATGTGACAGAGTGAACAGGCAAAAGGGGGAAAGGGGTTGGCCTGTACATTGCAGAGTCACTTGTTTGCACAGAACTGCTAAATGCTTCAAATGATGTAGTGGAAGTTTTAGCAGTAAAGGTCGAGAACCAAAACCTAGTCATTGTGGTAGTCTACAAGCCTCCGGATGCAACATCCCAGCAATTCCAGGAACAGCTGTTAAAAATTGACCACTGTCTGGAAAATCTTCCAGCTCCTGCACCCAACATCTTGCTCCTGGGGGATTTCAACTTAAGGCACCTAAAATGGAGGAATATAGCAAATAATATTGTTGCAGTAATAACACCAGGAGGCAGCTCTGATGAAAACTCACACTCACACGAGCTTTTAAATCTCTGCACAAAATTCAATTTAAACCAGCAAATAATAGAGCCTACTAGACTGGATAATACACCAGACCTCATCTTCACTAGCAATGATGATCTGATAAGAAATGTCACCATATCAAAAACAATATACTCAGATCACAACATAATTGAGGTTCAGACATGTATGCATGGAGCCCCAGACCGACATAATGAGACTAGTCACGAGGGAGCATTCACCAAATTCAACTTCAATAACAAAAACATAAAGTGGGACCAAGTAAACCAAGTCCTAACCGATATAAGCTGGGAAGATATACTAAGCAACACAGACCCCAACTTATGCCTAGAACAGATTAACTTGGTGGCACTCGATGTATGCACAAGGCTTATTCCTCTAAGAAAAAGGAGGAGTAGATGTAAAATAGAAAGAGACAGGCGCTCCCTTTACAGGCGACGGAAAAGAATAACAGAGCGGCTAAAGGAGGTCAATATATCTGAAATGCATAGGGAGACACTGGTCAGAGAAATCTTATAGGAGTCAGGAATCGCGGGAAGAACTAAAAGCCATAAATGAAATCGAAAGAAACCCAAAATATTTCTTCTCCTATGCCAAATCAAAGTCAAGAACAACGTCCAGTATTGGGCCCCTACTTAAACAAGATGGGTCCTACACAGATGACAGCAAGGAAATGAGTGAGCTACTCAAGTCCCAATATGACTCAGTTTTTAGCAAGCCGCTAACCAGACTGAGAGTCGAAGATCAAAATTAATTTTTATGAGAGAGCCACAGAATTTGGTTAACACAAGCCTATCCGATGTTATCCTGACGCCAAATGACTTCGAACAGGCGATAAATGACATGCCCATGCACTCTGCCCCAGGGCCAGACTCGTGGAACTCCGTGTTCATCAAGAACTGCAAGAAGCCCCTATCACGAGCCTTTTCCATCCTATGGAGAGGGAGCATGGACACGGGGGTCGTCCCACAGTTACTAAAAACAACAGACATAGCCCCACTCCACAAAGGGGGCAGTAAAGCAACAGTAAAGAACTACAGACCGATAGCACTAACATCCCATATCATAAAAATCTTTGAAAGGGTCCTGAGAAGCAAGATCACCACCCATCTAGAAACCCATCAGTTACACAACCCAGGGCAACATGGGTTTAGAACAGGTCGCTCCTGTCTGTCTCAACTATTGGATCACTATGACAAGGTCCTAAATGCACTAGAAGACAAAAAGAATGCAGATGTAATATATACAGACTTTGCAAAAGCCTTCGACAAGTGTGACCATGGCGTAATAGCGCACAAAATGCGTGCTAAAGGAATAACAGGAAAAGTCGGTCGATGGATCTATAATTTCCTCACTAACAGAACACAGAGAGTAGTCGTCAACAGAATAAAGTCCGAGGCAGCTACGGTGAAAAGCTCTGTTCCACAAGGCACAGTACTCGCTCCCATCTTGTTCCTCATCCTCATATCCGACATAGACAATTATGTCAGCCACAGCACCGTGTCTTCCTTTGCAGATGACACCCGAATCTGCATGACAGTGTCTTCCATTGCAGACACTGCAAGGCTCCAGGCGGACATCAACCAAATCTTTCAGTGGGCTGCAGAAAACAATATGAAGTTCAACGATGAGAAATTTCAATTACTCAGATATAGTAAACACGAGGAAATTAAATCTTCATCAGAGTACAAAACAAATTCTGGCCACAAAATAGAGCGAAACACCAACGTCAAAGACCTGGGAGTGATCATGTCGGAGGATCTCACCTTCAAGGACCATAACATTGTATCAATCGCATCTGCTAGAAAAATGACAGGATGGATAATGAGAACCTTCAAAACTAGGGATGCCAAGCCCATGATGACACTCTTCAGGTCACTTGTTCTATCTAGGCTGGAATATTGCTGCACACTAACAGCACCTTTCAAGGCAGGTGAAATTGCTGACCTAGAAAATGTACAGAGAACCTTCACGGCGCGCATAACGGAGATAAAACACCTCAATTAATGGGAGCGCTTGAGGTTCCTAAAACTGTATTCCCTGGAATGCAGGCGGGAGAGATACATGATTATATACACCTGGAAAATCCTAGAGGGACTAGTACCGAACTTGCACACGAAAATGACTCACTACGAAAGCAAAAGACTTGGCAGACGATGCAACATCCCCCCAATGAAAAGCAGGGGTGTCACTAGCAAGTTAAGAGACCATACAATAAGTGTCAGGGGCCCGAGATTGTTCAACTGCCTCCCAGCATACATAAGGGGGATTACCAACAGACCCCTGGCAGTCTTCAAGCTGGCACTGGACAAGCACCTAAAGTCGGTTCCTGACCAGCCGGGCTGTGGCTCGTACGTTGGTTTGCGTGCAGCCAGCAGCAACAGCCTGGTTGATCAGGCTCTGATCCACCAGGAGGCCTGGTCACAGACCGGGCCGCGGGGGCGTTGACCCCCGGAACTCTCTCCAGGTAAACTCCAGGTAAACGACAATACCACCTCTGCTGCAGCAGCTCCAACACCATCACCAACAACTAATGACGTCACTCCAACAACGTCCAATGAGAAGCCTCCACCACCACCACTCCTCACTGAATCCAACCAATCAGAAGCCTTGCCACCAGAAACATCTAAAATTCGTCTACTGAAGTTGACAACGTATCTACACTTCCACCTTCAACACTTCTTGAAACTGACCAATCAACGACTTCACCTGTCTATTACTCTAAGGATGAACAACAATATAATAAGATACGTGGATTCGCTTTCTACACTACTTCTGATTATCCTAAAGAAATGGATGCACAGACATTGATCTCCCTCCTCCAAAGTGAAGAAGTCAAGTACGTCGTTTGTCCATCACGTTTTCTCTACCTTAGAGAACTCATCAATGTCCTTAATTCTCCAAAGATTGACCAAGATTGCAAATTTAGAATCAGGCACATGTCAATACAGAAGTTCCATACTCTTTCTAATGGGATAGTAGCTTAACACACCTCAAGCTGACCACCATCAATACAACTCAACCTGCTTGCTGCCTTCTGACACTCCCAGCTCCTACGCTGCCTTCGCCATCCTCTCCTAGTGCGCCAAGTAACGACATCATTCAAGCCTCTCCATCTACGTCTCCAGTACTTCGGTACCACATGTCCCAAAGTGGTTGGGCCACTTGCCTTGATTCCTCCTCTTCTTCTCCTTCCCATCCTTTTACAGTCATTTCCATCCTTCCTTATCCTTCTTCCTTCCCATCTCACGACAGCTCTCGTCGTCTTAATCCTAAAAATCCTGCCATCAGGTGCGGTTCTTAGAGACCGGAGGATTCAAGAGGAGGGCGTCTGTGGGGTTTGTGGGGGTGAGGATACAGCCTTTCATGCAGTCTGTTTCTGTGAACGATTGGGAGACGTACGGGAGTGGATGGGGAGGGTATTACGATGGATGGGAGGGGGGGATTTCGGTTCTGCGGGCTTTAAGTTTGAATGTGGGAGGGGTGGGTATTCCTGTGCAGTGGGCACTTGGTTACCTTATCGTGGATTTTGTTTGTGTAGTGGGCAATGAGGGGTCAGGTGGACGGGGGGGAGGGGTGCGTAAAAGGGTATTGGCGGCGACCTTTTATCATACGTTGTGTCGAAATCTGGTTCTTTACGGGATATGGTGGGAGCGGGATTTCCCTGTAAGCTATCGTGGTTTAACGGTGGGGGTCCTCTTGGGGATGTAAGGGGGGGAGGGGGTCAGGGGAAGCGGTGGGCTGGTCTCCCAGGGGGTGGGGCTAGTGTGTGTGTGTGTGTGTGTGTGTGTGTGTGTGTGTGTGTGTATGACTGGAACAACTATTATATGTTAACAAAGAGAAATGGTGTTTTATGGTGTGTAGGTTGTGAGAGTATTGGGTATGAGGTATGAGGTTTTCTGTGTGCTGTAGTGTAGGTATATATTGTGCTTCTTTAATTATGGGGAAGCGGCATGTGAGATTGTTCTTCATTGTATACTCATGAATTCAACTCATTTAATCTGTGTGTGCTTTTATGACAATATGGAAAACTTGTGTGTTAGTGTGATGGTATTTTCACAGGTACTGTGATACATGCAATTGTTACGAGTGTATGTGTATATACATATGTATATGTATGAGAATGCGTGAGTGCATACGTGTGTATATATATCTACGTATGTATATATATGCGTATGTGTGTACATGTGTATGGGTATAAATAGATGTAAATGGTGACGAGATGGCCCCTTGTGAGATGAATCTTGTAGAGGTACAATTTTTACAGCATGTGTTTGTTTAACTGATACATAGGAAGGACATATTGTGCTTTGACTGGCTTAGTTGCCGCGTCTAGTGAAATTACTTATTCTTATTGTATCGGTGTGCTTGTTCTGGTTGTGTGTGTTTAACGAGTATCCTTTGTAATGTCAGGGTAGGTGGAACTACACCTATGTACTGAAGATTTTCGGTACAAGACATGAAGGATTATGCTTCGTTGTTGTGTATGTTCTTTTATGTAAATAATATGAGATAGTTGGTATCCCTTCCCATTGTGAGGGACGAGTGGAGTAGTGGCATGGTGTCTGTACTATTGTATGATGAAGTCATTGTGCTAGTGGCTATATATTCATTTTGGGAAGTTAATTTAGGGTTGCTTTGTGTTACGCATGCGGTCTTTGTTTAAAGACCTGGTGTAGCGACAGGTAGAGTTCATGTTTATCATTGAACATCGTATTTTTTTTTGTCCCTACCCATATGGTGGATATACGAGAGGGTCTTAATAACATAGAAGTTTTATGCAGTGCATTGTATATTTAGGAAGGATTGGGCATTTTTATGGTTTGTGTTTATGGTGCTGTTTTTTAGCCCATAGGGTTAATGCAGTTGTTCAAATGCGATATGTTTTTCGTGAATCTAATTTATTCCATGTGTATATACCATATACTGGAATTGTGATGGGAGAATATTGTATGCCAGTATGGAGTAAGGTTTATGTTGTATGTACTGACCTTGGTCACAAGGTTTATGTTGTATGTACTGACCTTGGTCACAAGGTTTATGTTGTATGTACTGACCTTGGTCACAAGGTTTATGTTGTATGTACTGGCCTTCGTCACAAGATTTATGTTGTATGTACTGGCCTTGGTCACAAGGTTTATGTTGTATGTACTGACCTTGGTCACAAGGGTTATGTCGTATGTACTGGCCTTGGTCACAAGGTTTATGTTGTATGTACTGGCCTTGGTCACAAGGTTTATGCTGTATGTACTGACCTTGGTCACAAGGTTTATGTTGTATGTACTGGCCTTCGTCACAAGATTTATGTTGTATGTACTGGCCTTGGTCACAAGGTTTATGTTGTATGTACTGGCCTTGGTCACAAGGTTTATGTCGTATGTACTGACCTTGGTCACAAGGTTTATGTTGTATGTACTG
This sequence comes from Cherax quadricarinatus, assembly GCF_038502225.1. Taxonomy (NCBI): domain Eukaryota; kingdom Metazoa; phylum Arthropoda; class Malacostraca; order Decapoda; family Parastacidae; genus Cherax; species Cherax quadricarinatus. The sequence goes on from NW_027195179.1 coordinate 104,189, forward strand.
ACCTTGGTCACAAGGTTTATGTTGTATGTACTGGCCTTGGTCACAAGGTTTATGTCGTATGTACTGGCCTTGGTCACAAGGTTTATGTCGTATGTACTGGCCTTGGTCACAAGGTTTATGTCGTATGTACTGGCCTTGGTCACAAGGTTTATGTCGTATGTACTGGCCTTGGTCACAAGGTTTATGTCGTATGTACTGGCCTTGGTCACAAGGTTTATGTCGTATGTACTGGCCTTGGTCACAAGGTTTATGTCGTATGTACTGGCCTTGGTCACAAGGTTTATGTCGTATGTACTGGCCTTGGTCACAAGGTTTATGTCGTATGTACTGACCTTGGTCACAAGGTTTATGTCGTATGTACTGACCTTGGTCACAAGGTTTATGTCGTATGTACTGGCCTTGGTCACAAGGTTTATGTCGTATGTACTGGCCTTGGTCACAAGGTTTATGTCGTATGTACTGGCCTTGGTCACAAGGTTTATGTCGTATGTACTGGCCTTGGTCACAAGGTTTATGTCGTATGTACTGGCCTTGGTCACAAGGTTTATGTCGTATGTACTGACCTTGGTCACAAGGTTTATGTCGTATGTACTGACCTTGGTCACAAGGTTTATGTCGTATGTACTGGCCTTGGTCACAAGGTTTATGTCGTATGTACTGACCTTGGTCACAAGGTTTATGTTGTATGTACTGACCTTGGTCACAAGGTTTATGTCGTATGTACTGGCCTTGGTCACAAGGTTTATGTCGTATGTACTGACCTTGGTCACAAGGTTTATGTTGTATGTACTGACCTTGGTCACAAGGTTTATGTTGTATGTACTGGCCTTGGTCACAAGGTTTCATAATTTTGTTTTGTAGTGTTTTTAAATAAAATATAAAAAAATTAAGCAAATATAAGCAATTAATCGAGAACCATCCCAATTAATGCATTATCAGCCACAACACCTGACTACAAGTATAACTATCATGATCAGTCAGTCAGTCAGTCAGTCAGTCAGTCAGTCAGTCAGTCAGGGATCATTACCGTAGAACACACTGACCACCTTTTTTTAGCCAGAGAACCAATATGACAACATACAACATTAGTAATTAGCTCAGTTGGAAACTATAGCAAAGAAGACTAATACGCCAACTAAACTTTGACTGGTCGGTAATAACGAGTTGTTAATGATGCCTGAGAAAATATACATCTGTTTTTCTTATTCTAATGCCAAGCCCATGATGACACTCTTCAGGTCACTTGTTCTATCTAGGCTGGAATATTGCTGCACACTAACAGCACCTTTCAAGGCAGGTGAAATTGCCGACCTAGAAAATGTACAGAGAACCTTCACGGCGCGCATAACGGAGATAAAACACCTCAATTACTGGGAGCGCTTAAGGTTCCTAAACCTGTATTCCCTGGAACGCAGGCGGGAGAGATACATGATTATATACACCTGGAAAATCCTAGAAGGACTAGTACCGAACTTGCACACGAAAATCACTCACAACGAAAGCAAAAGACTTGGCAGACGATTCAACATCCCCCGAATGAAAAGCAGGGGTGTCACTAGCACGTTAAGAGACCATACAATAAGTGTCAGGGGCCCGAGACTGTTCAACTGCCTCCCAGTACATATAAGGGGGATTACCAACAGACCCCTGGCAGTCTTCAAGCTGGCACTGGACAAGCACCTAAAGGCGGTACCTGACCAGCCGGGCTGTGGCTCGTACGTTGGATTGCGTGCAGTCAGCAGTAACAGCCTGGTTGATCAGGCTCTGATCCACCAGGAGGCCTGGTCACAGACCGGGCCGCGGGGGCGTTGACCCCCGGAACTCTCTCCAGGTAAACTCCAGGTAATAATCCTTGATAATATTTCCTCCACAGAAGAAATTAGGATAAATAAAAATAGATGTGAGTCTTGTATCACCGAAGAGTTACTAGAATATTAAATTTAGGAAACATTAACTGAGAAGATTTGAGGTTATTACGTCTTTAGCACATCCTACCCTGCAGCACAGTATGACCCATGTGGGTTTAAGGCACAGGCAAGATGCTGCAGCACCGCGGGAATTTCGCAGATATGTAAAATGGAGGTAGGCTAGAACTGCAGTTCTAACACAGAAGAATGTAAAAAAATTCACCAAGGCTGTGGCAAGAACTAAAAAGCTGTGTAGTATAGCCAGAAACTAGTAGATAGTTTTAACACTGCTAAATATTTATAACGAGACTTGTCATGAAGCAACTGCAGTGACAAATTGTTTCAATTTATTCTACAAAACTGTTGCAGCATCGTTAATCAGTAAATTGCCAGGTGCACCGAACAAATTCAATACTGACTCAAATGATTTCAAACATTCTATTGTAATAAAATAACCCCAATTTTTATTTTCAGTTATCATGTGTATGTGTTGATTTGGTATATAAAAATATTAGTTAAGGTACACCAACCGAAAGTACCGGACCTGATAACATTCCAGACAGATGGTGCATCTAAACTGAAGGTATCCATGGTTCATATAATTTATCCATCATATTGTGAATTATTATTATGTCAGCAAATTATCTGCAGGGGACTTACAGGGCATTACCTGAATTATTACCTGCAAGTAATTTGCGTAAAGTAAGTGGGACTCAAGTCACAGCAGGTCCCTGAACTGTAACTCCTTCGATGCCCAAATCTTCGCCACTCACAAAAAGCTAGACCTGACAATAAATTAAAAATTACAATACTAAAACCAGCTACTCTGGTAAATTAAAGTTGTAGACTGTATATGATTTGGCTTCCTTCGTACACAAAATATGATTGGTATTAATACTTACCATTTAATTACTGGGAGACAATGCTGATGGAACACACCCTAATGCTACCTCTACAGCTAGGATTTACGATGGCCATAGCAAAAACTACTGTACTTTATGGGTAAGCGTCACTTAGCTAAGGTGTGTTGTTGGGAAGGAATCATTGACGTCCTCTAATTGCCGAATTGTGAGGGCTTTCCACACTATTTATCCCAGTTCTTCAGCAGGAACGTGTCAGCAATTTCTAAATTATGGATTGAGGCCTATATACACCAACTGACCTTCGAGAACACCTGATTACATTGCACAATTCAGTCCAGTGTTCATACATTAAATTCAGTATGGCATCTCTCCGTCCGCATCACTCTCCAGCTCTTCCACCCCCCCCCTCTCACTTAAAATTTCTCGAAGGGTCCAAATAGCATCTTTTTTTTTTTTTTTTTTTTTATTCACCGGTATTCTCCCGACCCGGCCTTGGCTCCCTATCTGGGGAGTGTCTCGAGACTTAAGTCTCCCATGGGAGGAAGGACAAGTACCTCCTCATCTTTGGGACCAAGTGTCCCCAGGCCTAGCCACATTCCCCGCCCTCACGGGGCTCGTAGGGAGAAGCTAGGCCTCTGGTCTGCCATCTACCCCGCCTCGAAGGGGCTCGTGGGGATGGCAGCCTTATGAGCTGCAGATGGTAGCAAGCTCAGACGTTCAAATAGCATCACATTTTAATACACAATTATTATATTATTCATTTATATGTTCTACCCTTAGGAAAATTATGTAAAAAAAATTCCATACAACATCTCCCATCTCCGGATGTACTGATGTCTGCCAGTCCTATTATCAAGTAGAATATTATTAGATGTCAGTAGCTATATTCCTGTTAGCTTATGTTATATTCAAAATCTTAGAAAGAGCAATTTATTACTAGTTACTTATATGAAGGACAATAACATTATATAGCTTCCCATCATGATTCAGGGGATCTCATTCAGCGGGGCTCTCATTACAATGTTCTTACTGTAGTATACAAAAAAAATTCTCAATAGAGAAGTACAGTGCCTATAAGCTCGAAAACGCAGAATCTTATGTCAGGTTCTTATACAATGCCATATAAATTACTATTGGTATTCGTGGTATTCTGCCCTAACAATACAAATGAAAAATAGATAAATTAGACACATGTGCAACTCTTGGGTGTCTTTATTGAGGAAACGTTTCGCCACACAGTGGCTTCATCAATCCATACAAAGGAGAATCTTGAAGAACAGGAGGAGAATGAGGTAATCAGTCCCTCAGCCTTGAGTCGATGTGTTCAGTCCATCAATCCATTCAAGACTGATGGACTGAACATGTAGGCCAGTTGAACTGCAGAAACTGAATATGCTAAAATTATACAAAATTGTAAACAACCATTGTCCAGAATATCTTGCTTCAAAATTTGTAAAAGTAGAGGAGCCAGAACCATTAAAGCCAACCCTGACTTTGGGCCTTGTCCCGGGTACCGGGGTAACTCAGGTTCTTTGGTGGTCTGCTCATCTCTCTTGTGTGCAGAGATGATGATGATGATGATGATAATATATTTGCCAAGAACGAAATCCTGACACGGGTCTCTTCCAAATGGTGACTCGTCATTGGTTCCCGAAGGAGTGTCGGAGTTTTACAAGCGGACTTGACCCAACTGCTGAACGAACGAGAGAACGTTATTTAAAAAGGCTAGAAGTCCAGTCAGGATCAGGAACTCGTGGATAGAGGCCAAGGTCGTGGTTTAGTTGCGATGCTCCTTGCTAGGGGGTAAGGAGCCGTTGGTTATGCCGTAGAAGGCTAAGCGATTTAAGCAGATCGCTGTCATCTTCTCATGGGAATATCGTAAGTGGCCCTGTGGCCTGGTGGCTAAGCTCCCGCTTCACACACGGAGGACCCGGGTTCGATTCCCGCCGGGTGGAAACATTTCGACGCGTTTCCTTACACCTGTTATCCTGTTCACCTAGCAGCAAATAGGTACCTGGGTGTTAGTCGACTGGTGTGGGTCGCATCCTGGGGGACAAGATTGAGGACCCCAATGGAAATAAGCTAGACAGTCCCCGATGACGCACTGACTTTCTTGTGTTATTCTGGGTGGCTAACCCTCCGGGGTTAAAAATCCAAACGAAATCTTATCTTCTTCGATTAAGGAGGCTATAACATCTTCAAGTCGGAACTAGCAGTCACCGTGTATATTTTACCGTGCCGTCTCGTAGTCTGTCACATACTTCATCGAGTCTTAAACTTTCAGCATTTCTGGATCACATAACGAGCAATTGCTTTCAGTGTTGAAAGATTTGGTGTTTCTTCTTTGTTCAACATTTGATCATGAGGAGTGTCTGCTGAAGAGATTTCTTGGGCTATGACAGGTTACAAAAGGGTGCCCTGCATTATTTGGGCTGCAAGAACGTGTAGTCGCGGGTGCCATGAGCTGTTCACTGTTGGAGATTGGTTTTGGAGGATTTTCGGCGATAATCACAGAGGGATTGTTGCTTCTAATTCTTAGTGTTTGAGAGGACTGGATGTCTGATGGAAGCTGGTTTTTTGGCACGTCGTTGAGTTGGAATTACTCATTGGCAACGCTGTGAAGGTTCCAGGGTTGACTGCGGTCTGCTTGTGGGCGTAGGCTAAACATACTAACATCTTCTTAAGTACACCATTTGGAAAACTGATACAGGGTCCAGTGCAGGTGTTGCTGTGAAGACGGAAGGTGGATGAGTAGCTTGTAAGAGTTTCCGTGTATCTTCCTGAAGCAGGGTAATGGTGGAAGATGTGGTATCTTCTTTGTTCCTTCCGGAGGGTGCAATTTCCTGCAAGAGTGCGATGGTTGTCCCTGCAGTTAAAGCATTTTGACTGGCTGGTGGACGAGCATTCGAGGAAGGTGTGGCTGTCACTACCGTAAATAGAACAGTATTTCTTTTTCTTGATGGAGCCTTCCCGACAAAGTGGATATAAAAGTAGCAGATCCAGCAGTAGCAGTTCCAGTAGTAACAGTTCCAGTAGTAACAGTTCCAGTAGTAGCAAATACAGTAGTAGCAGATCCATTAGTAGCAGATCCATCAGTAGCAGTTCCGGTAGTAACAGTTTCAGTAGTAGCAGATCCAGTAGCAGCAGATCCAGCAATAGCAGATCCAGCAGTAGCAGTTCCAGCAGTAACAGTTCCAGTAGTACCAGATTCAGTGGTAGCAGATCCAGCAATAGCAGATCCAGCAGTAACAGTTCCAGTAGTAGCAGATACAGTAGTAGCAGATCCATCAGTAGCAGTTCCAGCAGTAACAGTTCCAGTAGTAGCAGATCCAGCAATAGCAGATCCAGCAGTAGTAGTTCATGTAGTAATAGTTCCAGTAGTAGCAGATCCAGTAGTAGCAGATACAATAGTAGCAGATCCAGTAGTAGCAGGTCCAGTAGTAGAAGATACAGTAGTAGCAGATCCATCAGTAGCAGATCCAGTAGTAATAGTTCCAGTAGTAGCAGATCCAGTAGTAACAGTTCCAGTAGTAGCAGATCCAGTAGTAACAGTTCCAGCAGTAGCAGATCCAGCAGTAGCAGATCCAGTAGTAGCAGATCCAGTAGTAGCAGTTCTTGTAGTAACAGTTGCAGTAGTAGCAGATCCAGTAGCAACAGTTCCAGTAGTAGCAGATGCAGCAGTAGCTGATCCAGTAGCAGCAGCTCCAGCAGTAGCAGATCCAGTAGTAATAGATCCAGTAGCAGCAGATCCAGTAGTAACAGTTCCAGTAGTAGCAGATCCAGTAGTAGCAGATCCAGCAGTAGCAGATCAAGTAGTAACAGTTCCAGTAGTAACAGTTCCAGTAGTAGCAGATCCAGTAGTAACAGTTCCAGTAGTAGCAGATCCAGTAGTAACAGTTCCAGTAGTAGCAGATCCAGTAGAAACAGTTCCAGAAGTAGCAGATCCAGTAGTAGCAGATCCAGTAGTAGCAGATCCAGTAGTAACTGTTCCAGTAGCAACAGTTCCAGTAGTAACAGTTCCAGTAATAACAGTTTCAGTAGTAACAGTTCCAGTAGTAACAGTTCCAGTAGTAACAGTTCCAGTAGTAACAGTTCCAGTAGTAACAGTTCCAGTAGTAACAGTTCCAGAAGTAACAGTTCCAGTAGCAACAGTTCCATAGTAACAGTTGCAACAGTAACAGTTCCAATAGCAACAGTTCCAGTAGTAACAGTTCCAGTAGTAACAGTTCCATAGTAAAAGTTCCAGTAGCAACAGTTCCAGTGGTAACAGTTCCAGTAGTAACAGTTCCAGTAGCAACAGTTCCATAGTAACAGTTGCAGTAGCAACAGTTCCAGTAGTAACAGTTCCAGTAGTAACAGTTCCAGTAGCAACAGTTCCAGTAGTAACAGTTCCAGTAGCAATAGTTCCAGAAGTAACAGTTCCAGTAGCAACAGTTCCATAGTAACAGTTGCAGTAGCAACAGTTCCAGTAGTAACAGCTCCAGTAGTAACAGTTCCAGTAGTAACAGTTCCAGTAGTAACAGTTCCAGTAGTAACAGTTCCAGAAGTAACAGTTCCAGTAGCAACAGTTCCATAGTAACAGATGCAGTAGTAACAGTTCCAGTAGCAACAGTTCCAGTAGTAACAGTTCCAGTAGCAACAGTTCCAGTAGTAACAGTTCCAGTAGTAACACATGCAGTAATAACAGTTCCAGCAGTAACAGTTCCAGTAGTAACAGTTCCAGTAGTAACAGTTCCAGTAGTAACAATTCCACTAGCAACAGTTCCATAGTAACAGTTGCAGTAGTAACAGTTCCAGTAGTAACAGTTCCAGTAGCAACAGTTCCATAGTAACAGTTGCAGTAGCAACAGTTCCAGTAGCAACAGTTCCATAGTAACAGTTGCAGTAGTAACAGTTCCAGTAGCAACAGTTCCAGTAGTAGTAGTTCAAGTAGCAACAGCTCCAGTAGTAACAGCTCCAGTAGCAACAGTTCCATTAGTATCAGTTCCAGTAGCAACAGTTCCAGTAGTAACAGTTCCAGTAGTAACAGTTCCAGTAGCAACAGTTCCAGTAGTAACAGTTCCAGTAGCAACAGTTCCAGTAGTAACAGTTCCAGTAGTAACAGTTCCAGTAGTAACAGTTCCAGTAGTAACAGTTCCAGTAGCAACAGTTCCAGTAGTAACAGTTCCAGTAGTAACAGTTCCAGTAGCAACATTTCCAGTAGTAACAGTTCCAGTAGTAACAGTTCCTGTAGTTTCAGTTTCAGTAGTAACAGTTCCAGTAGTAACAGTTCCAGTAGCAACAGTTCCATAGTAACAGTTGCAGTAGCAACAGTTCCAGTAGCAACAGTTCCATAGTAACAGTTGCAGTAGTAACAGTTCCAGTAGCAACAGTTCCAGTAGTAATAGTTCAAGTAGCAACAGCTCCAGTAGTAACAGCTCCAGTAGCAACAGTTCCATTAGTCTCAGTTCCAGTAGCAACAGTTCCAGTAGTAACAGTTCCAGTAGTAACAGTTCCAGTAGCAACAGTTCCAGTAGTAACAGTTCCAGTAGCAACAGTTCCAGTAGTAACAGTTCCAGTAGTAACAGTTCCAGTAGTAACAGTTCCAGTAGTAACAGTTCCAGTAGCAACAGTTCCAGTAGTAACAGTTCCAGTAGTAACAGTTCCAGTAGCAACATTTCCAGTAGTAACAGTTCCAGTAGTAACAGTTCCTGTAGTTTCAGTTTCAGTAGTAACAGTTCCAGTAGTAACAGTTCCAGTAGCAACAGTTCCATAGTAACAGTTGCAGTAGTAACAGTTCCAGTAGCAACAGTTCCAGTAGTAATAGTTCAAGTAGCAACAGCTCCAGTAGTAACAGCTCCAGTAGCAACAGTTCCATTAGTATCAGTTCCAGTAGCAACAGTTCCAGTAGTAACAGTTCCAGTAGTAACAGTTCCAGTAGCAACAGTTCCAGTAGTAACAGTTCCAGTAGCAACAGTTCCAGTAGTAACAGTTCCAGTAGTAACAGTTCCAGTAGTAACAGTTCCAGTAGTAACAGTTCCAGTAGCAACAGTTCCAGTAGTAACAGTTCCAGTAGTAACAGTTCCAGTAGTAACAGTTCCAGTAGTAACAGTTCCAGTAGTAACAGTTCCTGTAGTTTCAGTTCCAGTAGTAACAGTTCCAATAGTAACAGTTCCAGTAGGAACAGTTCCATAGTAACAGTTGCAGTAGTAACAGTTCCAGTAGCAACAGTTCCAGTAGCAACAGTTCCATAGTAACAGTTGCAGTAGTAACAGTTCCAGTAGCAACAGTTCCAGTAATAATAGTTGAAGTAGCAACAGTTCCAGTAGTAACAGTTCCAGTAGTAACAGTTCCAGTAGCAAAAGCTCCAGTAGCAACAGTTCCAGTAGCAACAGTTCCAGTAGCAACAGTTCCAGTAGTAACAGTTCCAGTAGTAACAGTTCCAGTAGTAACAGTTCCAGTAGTAACAGTTCCAGTAGTAACAGTTCCAGTAGCAACAGTTCCAGTAGTAACAGTTCCAGTAGTAACAGTTCCATCAGTAACAGTTCCAGTAGTAACAGTTCCAGTAGCAACAGTTCCAGTAGCAACAGTTCCAGTAGTAACAGTTCCAGTAGCAACAGTTCCAGTAGCAACAGTTCCAGTAGTAACAGCTCCACAGTAGTAGGCCTAGTAGTTCAGGTTCTTAATACGGTTTTTCAAGTCACTCATTGATTGCTTAACGATTTCCAGGTCTAATAATCCCTTGATAAACACAGACTTGATAAACATATATATGTATATATATATATATACATATATATATATATATATATATATATATATATATATATATATATATATATATATATATATATATATATATATATATATATATATATTCTATATATATATATATATATATATATATATATATATATATATATATATATATGATGTATATATATATATATATATATGATGTATATATATATATATATATATATATATATATATATATATATATATATATATGATGTATATAGACCTATGTGTATATATATATATGGTGTATATATATATATCTATATATATCTATATATATATATATATATATATATATATATATATATTTGTGTGTTTATGTATGCACATTCCAACTGTGTATGTATTTATTTAAATATGTATGTACGCATGTGCATCCCTCTTGTGAACATGTATGTACTATACATCTTGTCAGCGTGTCAGCGTGCCTCGTTGTGTTCCGGGTTTTCTCGTGTTTACACGGTCGCTCTTACGTGCTAGAACTTTAATTTGTGCCATCAATCCTATACGATACATCCCTCTAGCGCCTGGAACCAATCTTGGGCGGAAAACATTATATACTGAGTCAAAAAAGGAGAATTAGTGTGCACTACCTAGGAGAGTTTACTGCCAGATGGGAATCATAGGCCTAGTGTGCCGTGTGCAAAATAACAATAATAGAAGTTTTCTTTGTCAGAGGAAAGAAAGTCTCCCTGATAACATTGTGTATACACAGTGTATAGTGTATACTACAGTGGCTCCCTAGTATATAGATGATAAAGGCTAAAGTGTCATTTGAAAACAGGTGAATTTGTAAATGAAGTGATAAGCCTATAGAGGCAGGTGCCAGAAGTCGCCAGAAACTTACCACAGGTCAGCTGTTTTTAATAATCTTCCTGGCCTGCTAGTGTACTCGCATATAATCTAGTGATACCAGTGAATAGCAGAATACAGTGTTGTAGTAGCAACTAACCAGTATTATAATGGTACTTAGTGGAGTGGAGTGACTTTCATTAGTTTCTTTTTTCTTGAAATACCAGATGTATACTGTAGTTACCAGCGGTCGCAATATACACAACGAGAAGCAAATATTACTACAGAAAAAGCATCCTTCCTCCAAAATTTCCACCAGTCAACTATAGTGATAATATAGCATTTATTGTGGTGGAGACGGAAAAAACCTAGAAAAGCTAGATACAGTGAATGATAAACAAGGGTTGAGGTCGACCGTTCGTCATTGTAGGAGCTGCCAGCAATCACCGGTTCTTCAACACGCAAGTTATACTTTTGTATCAATCAAATCACATATTACTCGGGTAGATAATTTCCAGTAGATCCTTCATGTGTTAGCCCAAATCACCGACCAGTATGTTTTAAATAAGTGACCCACTGATCAGATCCGACTGGTTCCGAACCCTCGACTGGTCCGAACCCTTGACCGGTTTCAAACGGATTCGTTGGACAATAAAGCAGACTGTAAACGGATGGGGTTGTAGGCACCCTTATCAAACACAAACAATAAATATAAATCAGGAGCATACTCCAGTAAGCTGTCCTAATATACAAGTACAGTTAGAAATAGAAATACAAATAGCTAGAGCTTCATTTAAGGAGGTTATTAATAGAGTATTCAAGAGGTTGCTAGTAGAATTACAGTAAATCAACCATTCAAATCATTATGAAGCTCTGTGTAGTCTGCAATCAATCAAACAAACGGGCTTCCATATGGATAAATTGTCATTTTTGTGGAAATTGGTGTCACGCCCCTTGTGCAGATATCCAAGAACTAGCTACAAGCAGTATTAAAACAGGGAAGTGTTTTTGGGTATGCCCAAATGAGATAAATCTGTGGACTAAAATCACAATGGTATTAAAAGAGGATAACATCAAAGTTGCTTTCATAGACAACCTGGAAGCTTTCTACAACAGATGGGAACAAAAAAGTCTGGGCTGAATGGTACTGCCCTTGATGCTGGCCATGTAGTCAGAAACTGTAAGGCTGGAGGTGATGTCCTGGTAGTCAGTAAATGTGGGGCTGATAGTGCTGTCCTGGGAGACAGTAATGGTGAAGCTGGAGGTGCTGTCCTGGGAGACAGTAATGGTGAAGCTGGAGGTGCTGTCCTGGGAGACAGTAATGGTGAAGCTGGAGATTTTGTCCAGGTAGTCGGGAATTATACGCAAGAAGGAATGCATATAAATGACCTCATGGGAGACAGGAGCCGTAGTGGGGAAACAAGTGTAGTCAAAGATAAGATAAAACCAATATTGCAAACTAGAAATACCACAGAAAATAGCAAACAAGAGGACTCCACTAGCAATAGTGAGGATATATTACAAAAAACAACTGGTGGGAGCTCCATTGTTGGTGCTAGGGAGGATAGGAATAAGACAGGTAAACATGCACCAACAGGGAATACAGTCACAGAAACCCAAGGCAAATAGAAACCAAGCCTGTGCACATACTATGCACTTGGTATCTGCAGACATGGGAAATCTGGAAAAACAGATGGGACGTGCAACTATGACCACCCTAGAAAATGCCGTGCCCATATGACAACAGGAAAATGCAAACTCCCTTCCTGTAAGCTTTTTCGCCCTGAAATGTGTACCTCTTCAGTACAGGAAAGACTGTGCTATAACTTAAATTGCCAGGCACACCATCTAAAGGGGACAAAAAGATACAAAACATCCAGGCCATGGGAAAACCTGGGTAGCAACAGCCACTCAAGAGGGAGAAGTTTTTTAGTGCCAGGAAGGAAAAAAAACTGGCAGGAAATGGCAGAAATCGTACACCAAATCCAGTCATTCCTGGAGTGGAACCATAGTCGATGGCCTCCACTCCAAACCAACAGATACAGATACTAATGCCGGAAAAAAATCCCCCATCCCCAGTACCAACAATACCACCAGTCCGATGACATTCTTCTTTGCAAATATACAGGGTCTAAAGCCAGCAACAAACAACAAAATACCTTTCATCCGTGGACTGCTTGCAGAGACAAAGGCAATGTTTGCGGCTTTCACTGAGACCCACATAAAGGATCACTTGGACAACGAAATATGGATCCCAGGTTACAACCTATACAGATGTGACAGAGTGAACAGGCAAAAGGGAGGGGGGGAAGGTTGGCCTGTACATTGCAGAGTTACTTGTTTGCACAGAACTGCTTAATGCCTCAAATGATGTAGTGGAAGTTTTAGCAGTAAAGATCGAGAACCAAAACCTAGTCATTGTGGTAGTCTATAAGCCTCCGGTTGCAACATCCCAGCAATTCCAGGAACAGCTGTTAAAAATTGACCACTGTCTGGAAAATCTTCCAGCTCCTGCACCCAACATCTTGCTCCTGGGGGATTTCAACTTAAGGCACCTAAAATGGAGGAATATAGCAAATAATATTGTTGCAGTAATAACACCAGGAGGCAGCTCTGATGAAAACTCACACTCACACGAGCTTTTAAATCTCTGCACAAAATTCAATTTAAACCAGCAAATAATAGAGCCTACTAGACTGGAGAATACACTAGACCTCATCTTCACTAACAATGATGATCTGATACGAAATGTCACCATATCAAAAACAATATACTCAGATCACAACATAATTGAGGTTCAGACATGTATGCGCAGAGCCCCAGACCGACATAATGAGATTAGTCACGAGGGAGCATTCACCAAATTCAACTTCAATAACAAAAACATAAAGTGGGACCAAGTAAACCAAGTCCTAATCGATATAAGCTGGGAAGATATACTAAGCAACACAGACCCCAACTTATGCCTAAAACAGATTAACTTGGTGGCACTCGATGTATGCACAAGGCATATTCCTCTAAGAAAAAGGAGGAGTAGATGTAAAATGGAAAGAGACAGGCGCTCCCTTTACAGGCGACGGAAAAGAATAACAGAGCGGCTAAAAGAGGTCAATATATCTGAAATGCGTAGGGAGACACTGGTCAGAGAAATAGCAAGCATCGAACTTAAGCTAAAGGAATCTTATAGGAGTCAGGAATCGCGGGAAGAACAAAAAGCCATAAATGAAATCGAAAGAAACCCTAAGTATTTCTTCTCCTATGCCAAATCAAAGTCGAGAACAACGTCCAGTATTGGGCCCCTACTTAAACAAGATGGATCCTACACAGATGACAGCAAGGAAATGAGTGAGCTACTCAAGTCCCAATATGACTCAGTTTTTAGCAGCCGCTAACCAGACTGAGAGTAGAAGATCAAAATGAATTTTTTTATGAGAGAGCCACAGAATTTGGTTAACACAAGCCTATCTGATGTTATCCTGACGCCAAATGACTTCGAACAGGCGATAAATGACATGCCCATGCACTCTGCTCCAGGGCCAGACTCGTGGAACTCCGTGTTCATCAAGAACTGCAAGAAGCCCCTCTCACGAGTCTTTACCATCCTATGGAGAGGGAGCATGGGCACGGGGGTCGTCCCACAGTTACTAAAACAACAGACATAGCCCCACTCCACAAAGGGGGCAGTAAAGCAACAGCAAAGAACTACAGACCGACAGCACTAACATCCCATATCATAAAAATCTTTGAAAGGGTCCTAAGAAGCAAGATCACCACCCATCTAGAAACCCATCAGTTACACAACCCAGGGCAACATGGGTTTAGAACAGGTCGCTCCTGTCTGTCTCAACTATTGGATCACAACGACAAGGTCCTAGATGCACTAGAAGACAAAGAGAATGCAGATGTAGTATATACAGACTTTGCAAAAGCCTTCGACAAGTGTGAGCATGGCGTAATAGCGCACAAAATGCGTGCTAAAGGAATAACAGGAAAAGTCGGTCGATGAATCTATAATTTCCTCACTAACAGAACACACAGAGTAGTAGTCAACAGAGTAAAGTCCGAGGCAGCTACGGTGAAAAGCTCTGTTCCACAAGGCACAGTACTCGCTCCCATCTTGTTCCTCATCCTCATATCTGACATAGACAAGAATGTCAGCCACAGCACCGTGTCTTCCTTTGCAGATGACACCCGAATCTGCATGACAGTGTCTTCCATTGCAGACACTGCAAGGCTCCAGGCGGACATCAACCAAATCTTTCAGTGGGCTGCAGAAAACAATATGAAGTTCAACGATGAGAAATTTCAATTACTCAGATATGGTAAACACGAGGAAATTAAATCTTCATCAGAGTACAAAACAAATTCTGGCCACAAAATAGAGCGAAACACCAACGTCAAAGACCTGGGAGTGATCATGTCGGAGGATCTCACCTTCAAGGACCATAACATTGTATCAATCGCATCTGCTAGAAAAATGACAGGATGGATAATGAGAACCTTCAAAACTAGGGAGGCAAAGCCCATGATGACACTCTTCAGGTCACTTGTTCTATCTAGACTGGAATATTGCTGCACACTAACAGCACCTTTCAAGGCAGGTGAAATTGCTGACCTAGGAAATGTACAGAGAACCTTCACGGCGCGCATAACGGAGATAAAACACCTCAATTACTGGGAGCGCTTGAGGTTCCTGAACCTGTATTCCCTGGAACGCAGGCGGGAGAGATACATGATTATATACACCTGGAAAATCCTAGAGGGACTAGTACCGAACTTGCACACGAAAATCACTCACTACGAAAGCAAAAGACTTGGCAGACGATGCAACATCCCCCCAATGAAAAGCAGGGGTGTCACTAGCACGTTAAGAGACCATACAATAAGTGTCAGGGGCCCGAGACTGTTCAACTGCCTCCCAGCATACATAAGGGGGATTACCAACAGACCCCTGGCAGTCTTCAAGCTGGCACTGGACAAGCACCTAAAGTCGGTTCCTGACCAGCCGGGCTGTGGCTCGTACGTTGGTTTGCGTGCAGCCAGCAGCAACATCCTGGTTGATCAGGCTCTGATCCACCAGGAGGCCTGGTCACAGACCGGGCCGCGGGGGCGTTGACCCCCGGAACTCTCTCCAGGTAAACTCCAGGTGTATATTCCTAAATTATCACATTACTAATTCGACTCACTCTGTCTCAACTTTATGTAAATTTATTGTTGCGTGAAATAATTTGGCTCAAAATAAGTAATTACCCCCAATTACAATTTTCTACCAACATCAACATTACCCTAATTAAAATTCCTGCCTCAATTATTATAATTGTTTTGAAAAAAGCTTAGTAATTATACCAATTTGTGTGTTCTAGTAAGGGGGTGCCTTATGTGAGGGGGGGGGGAGACAAGGAAGCTTTATTCCCGTACGGGGGGTCATACCGTGCCTGGGGAGGATGATGGGAGGCTCGGGTTTGATCCGAGGAAGGGGAGGTCAAGTCCGGGTTCTTGGATCAAGAGCCCGGCACCAGCTTCGCTCATGTTGACAAAGCTTCACGCGAAGAAAAAACACGACTTGATGAAGCTCTACACAGAGCGATGTCTGATAAAGCTCTACACAGAGCGATGTATGGCTTCATGAATCTCTAGAACACAGAGCGAAACGTGACTCCATAAAGCTCTACACAGGGCGACATGTTCTTTCACCAGCACGTCTCACTCCTTCACTATCTCATTCAAAATTCAGTATCCCTTCACTGTTAATATATAATAATAATAATAATAATAATAATAATAATAATAATAATAATTCTCTTCGCAATGCAACTTTTCTCATCAAATTTCATTGTTTTTTTGTTTTTGTTTTTTATCAAAAAAAGTTATATCCAGAATGCGTAATATTCATTGCAAATTGTTATTGTTAGGGTTATTGTCAGCTGTCATTGTTCGGCCTCTAGTGCCGTTGTTATGTACTTGTTACTGTCTAGTTCCTTAGACTTTTTGTGTAGTCTTCACGCTCTTGCGCCGCCATCCACAGGATGGCGGCGGGATGTACAATAAACTAGCCACTTGCGTGTCAAAATCTTTTTTATTTGGTAAGTGGCAGGAGACGGGTTCCAGCGGCTGGCAAGGAACGAGTGCCAGCGGCTGGCAGGGGTCGGGTTCCAGCGGCTGGCAGGAGACGGGTTCCAGCGGCTGGCAGGAGACGGGTTCCAACGGCTGGCAAGGAACGAGTGCCAGCGGCTGGCAGGAGACGGGTTCCAGCGGCTGGCAAGGAACGAGTGCCAGCGGCTGGCAGGGGTCGGGTTCCAGCGGCTGGCAGGGGACGGGTTCCAGCGGCTGGCAAGGGACGGGTGCCAGCGGCTGGCAGGGAACGAGTGCCAGCGGGTGGCAGGAGACGGGTGCCAGCGGCTGGCAAGGAACGAGTGCCAGCGGCTGGCAGGAGACGGGTTCCAGCGGCTGGCAGGGGACGGGTTCCAGCGGCTGGCAAGGGACGGGTGCCAGCGGCTGGCAGGGGTCGGGTTCCAGCGGCTGGCAGGGGACGGGTTCCAGCTGCTGGCAAGGGATGGGTGCCAGCGGCTGGCAGGGAACGAGTGCCAGCGGGTGGCAGGAGACGGGTGCCAGCGGGTGGCAGGGGACGGGTGCCAGCGGCTGGCAGGGGACGGGTGCCAGCGGCTGGCAGGGGACCGGTGGTGTTGATGTTACAGACTGTTTTTTTACTCATACTGAGACTGTCTCCTCAACTCCTTAATTTTAATATCAAGTTTTAATTCAGCAGGTGAGACTCTCTCTCACTCGCTGTGTAAACAAACATTACAACCATTTTTTTTCTTTCTTTACATTTTAATGAGGAAGGGAGAGAGGGAGGGAGGAGAGAGAGAGGGAGGAGAGAGAGAGAGGGAGGAGAGAGAGAGAGAGGGAGGGACTGAGGGTTGGAAGGGATGAGTGAGGATTGACGGAGGAGAGAAGGGAGAGCGGAAAGGAGGGTGGAAATTTGAAGCGAGAGGTAAATTATTACTCAGTTGTGAAACATGATGGCGTGTACTGCCTGGCAGCAAAGACGCAGCAGACACCGTGTTAGGAGACAGATCTGAGAGCAAGCACTGCACCGAACCTGTCACCAAATACTTCTAGTGACGTGTGTAGAATTAACTAATCGAACACCGTCTATCTGGAAGGTGAACAAGAAATCAGGAAGGACATTATGTGGAACATATTCTTGGTTCTTCTTGGAGTATGTGACCTACAGTAGCTAATCTTCTCTTCACTAAGCATATATTAACTTGATGTTCATGTGTCAGTGAACGATAAGTTTCTGATGCAGTTAAATATCGGTATCGAAAATTTGAAACCGATTGGAAAAAGCATTTGCAAGTTATTGTATGGAAAATATCCTCATTTCTTTAATGAAAATTGCAAAATAGCATCAACACAGACCATAACCATTTCAAACTTTTCACTGAGTGAAATACACCAGCACTGAAAGATTGAGTCCAAATAGAAGAGGCATTCTCTAGATATCGTACAGTGAACAAATGTCCCCAAGTCATTTAGAGTGATCAAAATTCCTAGACCGAAACATGCAACAAAGATGTGTCTTAAATGTGTGCACTTGTGTTGTCTCATGTGTCCTATACACACCAGCACTTAGATGTGCAAGTGGATAAAAGTTACCTTTTCAAGTTATGGTCGTTGAAGATTAGAAACTAATCGGAAAGGCATTCACAAATTGTTGCTTAAAAATTAGTATTTTAGTTTCTGACTCTCCTCAATAAAATTGTGATGCCAATAAAGGGAACTAGGAACACAGATGACAGCTGGAGAAACAGATAAGTCGCAGAGATGTTACGAAGTGCTTTTTCAGTCTTAGCACGGTTCAGTCTTAGAACAGATTAGATGAAGAAGTGGTGGAGGCCAGAGATCAGTAAAACCGGTTGATAAGGCTGAGGAGGTGGTGCCAGGAGCTATATTTCGACCCATTCCAATGCAGCTACATATCAACATCTACGTAAGCGAGCACCAGCTAGGGTCGCCACCACCAGTGCTACTGTAAGACAATAATTAACATTTCGCAGCGTAAAAGGAATCCCCCTGGAGGAGGCGAGAGGGCAGCCAGGATCCCCCTGGAGGAGGCGAGAGGGCAGCCAGGATCCCCCTGGAGGAGGCGAGAGGGCAGCCAGAATCCCCCTGGAGGAGGCGAGAGGGCAGCCAGGATCCCCCTGGAGGAGGCGAGAGGGCAGCCAGAATCCCCCTGGAGGAGGCGAGAGGGCAGCCAGGATCCCCCTGGAGGAGGCGAGAGGGCAGCCAGGATCCCCCTGGAGGAGGCGAGAGGGCAGCCAGAATCCCCCTGGAGGAGGCGAGAGGGCAGCCAGGATCCCCCTGGAGGAGGCGAGAGGGCAGCCAGGATCCCCCTGGAGGAGGCGAGAGGGCAGCCAGGATCCCCCTGGAGGAGGCGAGAGGGCAGCCAGGATCCCCCTGGAGGAGGCGAGAGGGCAGCCAGGATCCCCCTGGAGGAGGCGAGAGGGCAGCCAGAATCCCCCTGGAGGAGGCGAGAGGGCAGCCAGGATCACCCTGGAGGAGGCGAGAGGGCAGCCAGGAAACAGAGGAGCGAGCATGCAATTAGTCAAGACTGCTCTTACTGATGACATTCTTTCCGAAAGTTGAAATTTTCCAGTCATCTGCTGCACGAATGAAGTTACTGAAAGAAATGTATAAATAATACCTGGTGGTGGTGGTGGTGTGGTGGTGTGGTGGTGTGGTGGTGTGGTGGTGTGGTGGTGTGGTGGTGTAGTGGTGTGGTGGTGTGGTGGTGTGGTGGTGTGGTGGTTGTGGTGGTTGTGGTGGTTGTGGTGTGGTGGTGTGGTGGTGTGGTGGTGTGGTGGTGTGGTGGTGTAGTGGTGTGGTGGTGTGGTGGTGTGGTGGTGTGGTGGTGTGGTGGTGTGGTGGTGTAGTGGTGTGGTGGTGTGGTGGTGTGGTGGTGTGGTGGTGTAGTGGTGTGGTGGTGTGGTGGTGTGGTGGTGTGGTGGTGTGGTGGTGTGGTGGTGTGGTGTGGTGGTGTAGTGGTGTAGTGGTGTGGTGGTGTGGTGGTGTGGTGGTGTGGTGGTGTGGTGGTGTGGTGGTGTGGTGGTGTAGTGGTGTGGTGGTGTGGTGGTGTGGTGGTGTGGTGGTGTGGTGGTGTGGTGGTGTGGTGGTGTGGTGGTGTGGTGGTGTGGTGGTGTGGTGGTGTGGTGGTGTGGTGGTGTGGTGGTGTGGTGGTTGTGTGGTGGTTGTGGTGGTGGTGGTGGTGGTGTAGTGGTGGTGGTGGTGTAGTGGTGTGGTGGTGTAGTGGTGGTGGTGGTGTAGTGGTGTGGTGGTGTGGTGGTGGTGTGGTGGTGTGGTGGTGTGGTGGTGTGGTGGTGTGGTGGTGTGGTGGTTGTGTGGTGGTTGTGGTGGTGGTGGTGGTGGTGTAGTGGTGTGGTGGTTGTGTGGTGGTGTGGTGGTGTGGTGGTGTGGTGGTTGTGTGGTGGTTGTGGTGGTGGTGGTGGTGGTGTAGTGGTGTGGTGGTGTGGTGGTTGTGTGGTGGTTGTGGTGGTGGTGGTGGTGGTGTAGTGGTGTGGTGGTTGTGTGGTGGTGTGGTGGTGTGGTGGTGTGGTGGTTGTGTGGTGGTTGTGGTGGTGGTGGTGGTGGTGGTGTAGTGGTGTGGTGGTTGTGGTGTGGCGTGGTGTGGTGGTTGAGTGGTGGTTGTGTGGTGGTGGTGGTATGGTGGTGGCGGTGTGGCGTGGTGTGGTAGTGGTGGTGGTGTGGTTGTGGTGGTGGTGATGGTGGTGTGGTAATTGTGAGTGGTGTGGTAATTGAGGGTGGTGTGGTGGCGGTAGTGGTAATGGTGGTGGTGCTAATGGTAGTGGTAGTGGTGGCGGTGGTGGTGGTGGTAGTGGTAGTGGTCATGGTGGTGAGGGTGGTGGTGGTAGTGGTAGTGGTGGTGGTACTGGTATTGGTAGTTGTAGTGGTAGTGGTGGTGATGGTATTGATAGTGGTAGTGGTGGTGATGCTTGTAGTGGTGGTGGTGGTGGTGGTGGTGGTGGTGGTGGTGGTGGTAGTGGTGGTGGTATTGGTAGTGGTAATAGTAGTTGTAATGGTAGTGGTGGTGATGGTATTGGTAGTGGTAGTGGCGGTGATGCTGGTAGTGGCAGTGGTGGTGGTAGTGGTGGTGGTATTGGCAGTGGTAGTAGTAGTTGTAGTGGTAGTGGTGGTGATGGTATTGCTAGTGGTGGTGGTAGTGGTAGTGGCCGTGGTGGTGATGGTGGCGGTGGTAGTGGCCGTGGTGGTGATGGTGGCGGTGGTAGTGGTAGTGGTAGTGGTGGTGGTAGTGGTGGTGGTATTGGTAGTGGTAGTTGTAGTGGTGGTGATGGTATTGGTAGTGGTAGTGGTGGTGATGCTGGTAGTGGTAGTGGTAATGGTAGTTGTAGTGGTAGTGGTAATGGTAGTTGTAGTGGTAGTGGTGGTGATGGTATTGGTAGTGGTAGTGGTGTTGATGCTGGTAGTGGTGGTGGTAGTAGTAGTGGTGGTGATGTTGGTAGTGGTAGTGGTGTTGGTGGTGGTAGTGGTAGTGGTAGTTGTGGTGGTATTGGTAGTTGTGGTGGTAGTGGTAGTGGTGTTGGTGGTGGTGGTGGCGGTGGTGGTGGTGGTGGTGGTGGTGGTGGTAGTGGTAGTGGTAATGGTGGTGGTGGTGGTGGTAGTGGTTGTGGTAGTGGTGGTGGTGGTAGTGGTTATGGTAGTGGTAGTGGTGGTGGTGGTAGTGGTTGTGGTAGTGATAGTGGTAGTGGTGGTGATGATGATGGTGGTAGTGGTTGTGGTAGAGGAAGTGAAAGTGGAGTTGATGGCGGTGATGGTAGTGGTCGTGGTAGTGGTAATGGAATTGGTGGTGATTGTGGTAGCGGTAGCAGTTGTGGTAGTGGTGGTGGTGGTGTACACTGATGTGTCACCATCTCTCCAACACTGTACTCTGAACATAATAATGGTATACAATACCGACAAGTTGGTAAGACTGCAGCTGATGGTGTGTTACAAAAAACGCGATTTCTAATAATCTTAGAGATCTCCAGTGAATACTAGAAAGGACTGCCCTTCTAGCATCCAGCCTGTTACTGGGTTTTCGTAACAAGTAGTCAGTATCCTGGTCCAATTATCCATTAGAATTCAATAAGAATTATTAGTGCTTCAGGATTACAGCTGGTAGGTTACTAACTAGAGAAATTAAAATTTAATAAATTTATTAATGACAAAGTCTAGAGGTATAAGATCATAGTAAATTAAATTAATCAATTGAATATAATATAGGATACAAGTTCCTACACTTCTCTCGTGTACAGTAGTATTGCGCTGAAGGCACATATCACATTTATACGTCTTAAGTACCGTCTGGTACATTAACATTTAATAAGATATTATAAATATGTACAAGTAAGTTTGTGTGTATGTGTGTAAGTGCTCTAAGTTGTTCGTTATGTCTCAAAACTCAATTAGACTTAATTAGTGACTAAGTAAGTTCTCACATTAACTAACTTCTTGACCACCTAGCAATCAGAACAGCTTGCTTGAACAATAAAACGACTGCTAAGCCCAATAGCAATATAACAAGCAACTACGACACAGAATCAGGATCAATTAGATAATATAACGACACTAAGTAGAGACCATCAGGAGATCCTTCACAAAAAGTACAAACTCACTTTTCTGAATCTAAGTTCATAAGAAAATCCCCGACTGTGATAATACAGATACCAGTACAAATTAGGTCAAGCTACAGCTCAGGACCTGAGTTGCTCAGAGTGTCTATGCGACACACAGCCTCGAAGTACAACGTCGAAAATCACTAAGTCTGAACGTATTCTGTGAACAGAGTTCTACAGAACCAACAACAAGAAAGCGACAAGACGATCTTCCAGCAAGGGCCAATAAAGGGAGAGTTAGGCACGTCTTGTCAGAGTGCGTCCAACCACAGAGTCTAGTTGGACATTCTCAGGCGAGAGTGTGAACACCCCCTCGATCACGTGATTGCTCATGGACAGCTGCCAGCAACACCGAGAAAGCCGGCCGAAACTAGCAACGAGCAGTAATTACAGTGATTGAACAATCAAGACTTGAACTATGAGCACTGAATATATATAAATGTTACATCTTTCCTAATAAAAGTAACTAAGTCAAATAATAATATAAAGCAATATATTTATGATTTAGCTATTATCGCAAATATAAGCAATATAAAATTATATGAACAGATAATATACATTATATACATTGTGACCCATTCAGGGGTCGCAACATGGTGTCTTTATCCAAACTGTTGCAGATGTGTCGTACTTATTAACACTGTACTGTACGTTGAGAAGTTGTCATCTCTACAACATTGTATGAGAAAGGGAGAGAGAGAGAGAGAGAGAGAGAGAGAGAGAGAGAGAGAGAGAGAGAGAGAGAGAAGAGAGAGAGAGAGAGAGAGAGAGAGAGAGAGAGAGAGAGAGAGAGAGAGAGAGAGAGAGAGAGAACTTTCTTCACCTCATCCCAGAATCCCATGCATATGCAGACGACTGTACACAGCATTCACTTATCCAAGAAGAAGAAATGCCAGCAGGGAAACAGATGACAAGCTAGCGCCTTGCACCTGAGAAAATGCAAGCGATGATGGTCTCTGGGCGCCAAGATGGTATTGCCGGTGCAATAAGTAAGCATGAATGGGAGGTGTTTAGTACCTGGGAGATTGATATCCTTGAGGTGAAATTTGATTCCAAACTGACCATGAAGAGAACCATGTTGTAAATCTTGCAAACAAGGCAGCCAGGAGCTTAGAGCACTTCGCCGTATCTCATGTCTGTGACAGTAGGGGTTGCAAAATTCATATGTGAGCCTGAGGCGTTCACATGAGAGTATCCTCCCACTTTCTTGGTTTGCCTGCCCTCCTATCATCTGCGACTGCTTGACAGAGTAAAGAACAAGAGCAAGACGTCCTCATCTCGCCTGGACTCATCCTGCCGGATAGATTTGTCATTTCAACAGAGCCTTCAACTATAGGAGGATGTGGGTGGCCTTACTGTTATGAGGCAATAGATCCACTTCGGGGACACGGAAGCCAGCTATGCAGAGACGAGCAGAAGCAACAACTTCCTCCTGGCTGTACCCTTCTCAAACATCATTCATCTGAGATCATATATGCAGGATGACTCAGTATGGAACACATTCATTACATTATGATGTCAACGAGATAAAGTCAGTTGATCAGATGAAAATGCTGGCTGAATGACTCCAACTTCATCTGTTCCTAACTTGTATGTCTCACTAACAATAAAAATGCTTTCAAATGAGCTGATGTAAGTAACAGCTCTTGAAAGCATCAATAAACTTAGGAATCCTTAACCTGTAATAAACATCCAAGCAAAGCTAGGATCCTTAACCTTATCCAAACCTTGTGTAAAAGAGAGGAGAAGAGGAGAATGGAATTTTTTGAGAGAGAGAGAAAGAGAAAGAGAGAGAGATGAAGAGAGAGAGGGGAGGAGGATGCCTGGGCTCCTCTGTCCATTGATCGTGTACAGTAGTTGCTGGAGATTCACAACCTAGGTAGTTGCTGGGAAATTCCCCCTCCAACCTACTAGGTAGTTGCTGGGAAATTCCCCCACCAACCTTGGTAGTTGCTGGGAAATTCCCCCTCCAACCTACTAGGTAGTTGCTAGGAAATTCCCCTACCAACCTAGGTAGTTGTAGGAGAATTCCCCTCCAGCCTACTAGGTGTTTAACAGAAATTCCCCCTGTAGCAGTTGCTGGAAATTCCCCTCGCCTATAGGTAGTTGCTGGGAAATTCCTTCACCAGCCTACTAGGTAGTTGCTGGGAAATTCCCCCGTCAACATTGGTAATCGCAAGAAAATTACTCCAGTTCCTCGGATCAAGAGCCCCTCAGCAGGCTCAAGGAACTTATCTTGATTGGATGGCTGTAGGTGCCGCTACTTGTCACTGTTATCTTAGTATTAGTTGCCGCTATTATTTTTAATGTTATCACAGCGATCACTGAGGCGCAGTTTAGGCTATAATAAGTGGCCAGTATGAGCTAAATAACAACGATAAGATAACACTGTGACTGGGGACTATATATATATATATATATATATACATATATATATATATATATATATATATATATATATATATATATATATATATATATATATATATATATTAGTCTCCCCAGTCACATTATTTATTATATATATATATATATATATAAGTAGTCAACTTTTCTTCTAGGCCTTCAAAGGATGCCGCCTTTTGTCACCTATGTGCTGTGGCCTTGACCCTGTATTAATGACCCTTCGGTCTAGGACCCGCGGCTGGAGAATCCTTTCACACTAGGTGTTACTTCCCGTTTTGACCATGACCTCGCCCTCCAGACCACCCTGCCTTGGCCCCCAACCCAATACCCCGCGGCCCCCTTGCGACCTGCGCCCGCCCGCGCGCCCGCGCGCCCTTCGCGACCCCCGCCCGCGCCTTCTGCGCCAGCCTGCAGCATCGTCAGATCGCCCCGCGCCTCCAATTTTTCTTGCAGTCCTTGGATCAAGTTTTGGATTCCCCTATGGGTTTCGATTTTTTTAGATTTCATTTTCTTGTGCTCTCCATCTCCTCCAGATCAAATTTTTGAGTTCCCCCTCTCACTCACCCCCATCCCAAAATTTCACAAATCAAAGTCTCCATCTCCTTGGATCAGGTTTTGGATTCTCCCTATGGGTTTCAAGTGTATGATCTCCTCGGATCCCCTCCCTTTCACCCCCAACCCCAAAAATTTCTCAGTATCAAAGTCTCACTTCCTCGAATCAAATTTTTGATTCCCTGAGTTTCAGTGTATAGTCTCCTTGGATCAAGGTTTTAGATTCCCCCTCTGGTATAAACATTCAAATGGACTCCTTTTTAAATTTCAAGAAATCAGTCTCTCACCTTGGATCAAATGGATTACCCTCTCACTTTCTTCCCATCCCAAATTTCGATAATGCAAGACTCCATCTCCTCAGATCAAATTTTTGATTCCCCTATAGAAGTTCAAAATCTTATGATCTCCTGAGATAATTCTCAAATCAAAAATCTCCACTTCCTCAGATCCCCTCACTTTCACCCCCCAACCCCAGGCTCAAATGTGCAAGACTCCATTCCTCAGATCAGATTTTGAGGTTCACCCTCCCCCTTTCACCCCCCACCCCAATCCCAAAATTTCTCAATATTGCAAGACTCCAGTCTCCTCCGGATCAGTTTTGATTCCCCCTATGGGAGTTTCAAGTCTCCATCACCGGATCAAATTTTGGATTGTCCCTCCTTCACAACCCCCACACTCAAATTTTCTAGATAATACAAGTTTTGGATTCCCCTATGGGAGTTTCAAGTCTACATTCCTAGGATCAAATTTTTGGATTCCCCTCTATGGGGTTTTCAGAAATTCTCCATCTCCTTGGATCAAATTTTTGGGTACCTCCTTTCACTAAGGTACTCTGACAATACCATGACTCCATCTCCTCGGATCAAGTTTTTGGATTCCCCTATGGGGTTTCGAAATTCTCAATTCCTCAGATCAAGTTTTAGATTCCCCACTCTGAGATAAGCATGCAGGTCTAAACAAGTCAAATGACCTAAGAAGAAGTGTTTACTCAGTGATCAGTATTCCTCTCATTAAGTTAAAATGAACTAAAGGACCACGCATACAAGCTGAATCTTGTCGACCCTCTTGGTTCATTAAAGTTAATAAGGGGACACTCGCAGCCTTCTGACGGTGACGTCACGTGATGACCGCGCACAGGCTTTGAATCTTGTCGACCCTTTTAGTTCTAAATTCAAAGTTAATGGGGGACACAGTGCATCAGAAAGTCATACATCGCTTACATCCGCATAGATTAGATTCTCCACAGTTTTACATATTACGAAGTTATCGCACTTTTACTTTGAACATCTTCAGAAACACTCTTGAACACCTTCAAAACACCGCCAGTCACCTTCAAAAAACAACATTTGAACCTCAAAACACCTTTGAACACCTTTAGTTATTTCCAAAACACTATTTAGTGCTCCCAATTACACCACAGTTACTACTAAAGTACAGCTGAATTCAATAATCAAAACACCCACTAACACCTTAGAAACATTATAGACACCTTCAAACACTCTTGAACACCCAACTAAAACACCTTTGAACATTTCCAATCAACACTGAAACACTTCCAAAAACACAATTTAGTGCTCCCAATTACACCACTGAATACTACTATTACCATGAATTCAATCAAAACACCCTTCAACACCTTCCAAACACCCAGTGAACACCTTCAAGAAACACTCTCTTAAATCATTTGAATACTCACAAAATACCTTTATGCATTTCAAACAACACTGAAAACACTTGAAATAACATTTTGAATACTCCCAAATAAGATTTGACAGCTCTTAGCTCTAATTTATCTGCACTTACACATTTCATTAGAATTACAGCTCATCCTCAAACTCCTCCTCAGTCTCCAGACTTCTGCATTATCCACAAAACTAACTCAAATCACTTTACTTTCGTTTATCACAAAAAAAACACTGAAATACTCCAAACATCATTTCAGACACCCCCAGAATCCTCCTGAATATACAGAACACCTTCATAGTACTCTTGCACATCATTTGAACACCCCTTCAGAAGCACCTTTGAACATTTCAAACAACACAAACACTTCCAAAACACCATTTGAGTACTCCCAAACCACCACCTGAATACACTCAAACACCACCAAAATCTGCAAACTAAGATCAACACCACATCCCCAACACCACAACCCACAACACCCACAATTTTTCTCCGTTTAACCCTTTTAGTTCATTAAAGTTAATAAAGACACAGTACATCAGAGAGAAAGTCACAACAACCCACTTATAACATCTTTTCGGTATCTCTAGTTCATTAACAACACCCTAACACCCACATCCCTAACACCCACTAACACCCAACCCACAATTTTTCTCGTTTTAACCTTTTAGTTCATTAAAGTTAACTAAGGGGACACAGTACATCAGAAGAAGTCACAACAACAGCAGCCCACAGCACCTAACCACAGCACCCACAACACACAACACTAACCCACATTTTTTCTCGTTTTAACCCTTTTTAGTTCATTAAAGTTAATAAGAGGACACAATTACATCAGAAAAGTCTACACCACAACCCCTTCACCCACCCCACAACACCACATCACCCATCCCGTAATTTTTTCTCGTTTTAACCCTTTAGTTTATTAAAAAAGGATTTAATGAGGACACACTACATCAGAAAAGTCACCAAAACAACTCACTTATGTCATCTTTTTCGGTATCTCTAATTCAGTACATTACCACAACCCTCATCAATTGAATTATTCACATTTTTTCCCCTTCTTTTACTACTAAAATTCTAATAAAATCACTCTCCATACCCATCTCTGTATCCACATAAATTAATATTATACTCGCATCAACTACCCAACTATTTGACATGCACCAACACCTCATTCTTTTTCAATATATCATAACTTTTCAATTCTATAATTTCTTTTAAAATATTCACATTACCTTTATATTCCAGTAAAATCTCCCCATATTTCTAATTGCCCTCCCCATACCCTCTCCATCTCACCCACATTTCTTCATCCACTCACCCATCTCCCAGCACACCTCTTACAGACACACACAAAAATCATTTCCCATCCTGATGCATCTCAAATCCACTAAAGTACTGTAACCAAGATGTTCACAAACTCTATGACCACCTAACACACACACACACACACACTTTAACCTAACCTAGCCTAGCTAACCTAATAGACCTATCCTAGCATACCTAACTTGTCTAACTAGCTTCTTATCCCTATACAATAACCTAACCTAGAACCTATCTAACTAACCTACAACATCTAACTAACACAACTAACCTGGCCCTAACCTAACCTAACCAACCTAACCTAACCTAACCTAGCCGAACCCTGCCTAACCTAACCTTACCTAACATAGCCTGTCCTGGCCCCTAGCCTAAGCCTAAACACAACCCAGCTAACCTAGCCTAAACAACTATTAGCCTAACCTGGCAGCTTAGCCTAACTAGCCTAAACACAACCTAGCCTGGCTATTTGTGGCCCTATTTAACACAACAGTCCTAACACAACACAACTATAATACAACCTAACCTGGCCTAACCTGGCCAGACCTGTCTATTAGTTCCTAGCCTTCTTCAACCTAGCCTGGCCTAGCCTAGCCTAAACAGCACTAACTAACCTAGCCTAGCCTGGCCTAACACAACTAGCCTATCTTGTCCTAATCTGGCAGCCCTTTCTTAGTTGCCTGGCCTTCAACCTATGTGGCCTGGCTGGCAGCACAACCCTCCAGGGCACTTTCAAAATATTGTGCTCAGGGTACTTTGAACGACTCTATTTTGGATATTTCCAAATTAGTTTTGAAAACTTTATCGTAAAATCGAACATTATTTTCTTGTTGGTAAACACACTCAATGGTAGAAATATTTACTCGATTTCCGAATAGAAACACTTTCCTCGCTCTGAGAGACTCATTGTGGGTCACCCCTTCCTCCCAACACCACTGGGTAATGCGGTTCACACCCAAGGTAGATTTAAGATAATCATGAACACCTGCGTCAACTCAGGACAGACAGACGCCATGAAATGCGGGTAACATCCAAGGTAGAAAATCATCTCTTTCCAGACCAACTGTCTATCCTAACCTAACCTAACCTAACCTAACCTAATTCCTAACCTAACCTAACCTCACCTAACCGAACCTAACCTAACTCCATCAATCACCTCTATCCTAACCTAACCTAACCTAACCTAACCTAACTCCATCAAACACCTCTATCCTAACCTAACCTAACCTATCCTAACCTAACCTAACTCCATCAAACACCTCGGATACTACCTAACTTAACCTAACCTATCCTTACCTAACCTACCGAACCTAACCTAACCTAACCTAACCTATCCTAACCTGTCCTAACCTAACCTAACCTATCCTAACCTAACCTAACCTAACCTAACCTAACTTATCCTAAGCTAACCTAACCTAACTTATCCTAACCTAACCTAACCTAACTTATCCTAACCTAACCTAACCTAACCTAAAATAACGAACCTAACCTAACTTATCCTAATCTAATCTAACCTAACCTAACCTAACTTATCCTAACCTAACCTAACTTATCCTAACCTAACCTAACCTAACCTAACCTAAAATAACCTAACCTAACTTATCCTAACCTACTCACTTTACTTTGAACACCTTCAAAACACTCTCATACATCTCACCACTGAATACTACCAATCACCGTCAAAATCACCAGAAACTAAGTTTAACATCACCATCTAACATCCTTTTTTATAGAAATCCCCTCAAATCACTATAACCTAGAACTCCCTCCCCATTTGGCGCATAAAAAAAAAGCATGAACACAAACCTAATACGCAAACACTTAGTACATGATCACCATCAACTGAAAACATATCTTGTACACACACATAATATAAGACAATCACCAACTACAATCACCCATGTTCACTTACCTCAAAATCACTAATATCACAGAAAACAATCATTTTTATAAACATTTCACACACACACAAAAAAAAATCATATTTGACAATATCTAAGCGCACTCACCTCACTACCACCAACACACGATGTCTCACCTCACAGGACCGACGAGCTCACCTCCAGTGACGTCACACTCCCATTGTGTTACTTGGTGGTTGGTAACATCACACCTAACCCCCCCTTGTTTCAACCTGTTGTACCCTACATTATCTAAGAACACTATATCCAAGACGATTACCAGATTTTATGATCCCCAACACCAAGATCACAGAAAACACACATTTTTATAATTATTCACACAAAAATCACGATCACCAATTCCATATCATGTTTACCGTCATCTATCAACACTAATCACCAAGATCACCAAAAAATCTAAGATCATGCATCTCAAAACTACTATGATCACTGAAAACACTTATTTTTTAAACATTCGCACAAAAATAAGACATACACAAAAATACCACAACACTTCCACCAACATCTATAACATAACATGAGCACTATAACATATCACTATCACAAAAAAAAAATAATACACAGACACCCACATATTATACATTTCAATTGCAAATTTAAGACATGAGACATACACACCAAATCTAAGACATTCACCTCCAACTAAGACATACACATCACCCCTAAAACTTCCTTCCTTATTCATTCCGTATATCTCCTAGAGCTGTTTTAACCCCGACGGATCCATCACGACGTAGGAGCCAGAGTGTAGTAGGTGGTGTTGGAGTGGTGATGGTTCCTCTGGCTCCTACGTCGTGATGGATCCGTCGGGGTTAAAACAGCTCTAGGAGATATACGGAATGAATAAGGAAGGAAGTTTTAGGGGTGATGTGTATGTCTTAGTTGGAGGTGAATGTCTTAGATTTGGTGTGTATGTCTCATGTCTTAAATTTGCAATTGAAATGTATAATATGTGGGTGTCTGTGTATTATTTTTTTTTTTGTGATAGTGATATGTTATAGTGCTCATGTTATGTTATAGATGTTGGTGGAAGTGTTGTGGTATTTTTGTGTATGTCTTATTTTTGTGCGAATGTTTAAAAAATAAGTGTTTTCAGTGATCATAGTAGTTTTGAGATGCATGATCTTAGATTTTTTGGTGATCTTGGTGATTAGTGTTGATAGATGACGGTAAACATGATATGGAATTGGTGATCGTGATTTTTGTGTGAATAATTATAAAAATGTGTGTTTTCTGTGATCTTGGTGTTGGGGATCATAAAATCTGGTAATCGTCTTGGATATAGTGTTCTTAGATAATGTAGGGTACAACAGGTTGAAACAAGGGGGGGGTTAGGTGTGATGTTACCAACCACCAAGTAACACAATGGGAGTGTGACGTCACTGGAGGTGAGCTCGTCGGTCCTGTGAGGTGAGACATCGTGTGTTGGTGGTAGTGAGGTGAGTGCGCTTAGATATTGTCAAATATGATTTTTTTTTTGTGTGTGTGTGAAATGTTTATAAAAATGATTGTTTTCTGTGATATTAGTGATTTTGAGGTAAGTGAACATGGGTGATTGTAGTTGGTGATTGTCTTATATTATGTGTGTGTACAAGATATGTTTTCAGTTGATGGTGATCATGTACTAAGTGTTTGCGTATTAGGTTTGTGTTCATGCTTTTTTTTTATGCGCCAAATGGGGAGGGAGTTCTAGGTTATAGTGATTTGAGGGGATTTCTATAAAAAAGGATGTTAGATGGTGATGTTAAACTTAGTTTCTGGTGATTTTGACGGTGATTGGTAGTATTCAGTGGTGAGATGTATGAGAGTGTTTTGAAGGTGTTCAAAGTAAAGTGAGTAGGTTAGGATAAGTTAGGTTAGGTTATTTTAGGTTAGGTTAGGTTAGGTTAGGTTAGGATAAGTTAGGTTAGGTTAGGATAAGTTAGGTTAGGTTAGGTTAGATTAGATTAGGATAAGTTAGGTTAGGTTCGTTATTTTAGGTTAGGTTAGGTTAGGTTAGGATAAGTTAGGTTAGGTTAGGTTAGGATAAGTTAGGTTAGGTTAGCTTAGGATAAGTTAGGTTAGGTTAGGTTAGGTTAGGTTAGGATAGGTTAGGTTAGGTTAGGACAGGTTAGGATAGGTTAGGTTAGGTTAGGTTAGGTTCGGTAGGTTAGGTAAGGATAGGTTAGGTTAAGTTAGGTAGTATCCGAGGTGTTTGATGGAGTTAGGTTAGGTTAGGATAGGTTAGGTTAGGTTAGGATAGAGGTGTTTGATGGAGTTAGGTTAGGTTAGGTTAGGTTAGGTTAGGATAGAGGTGATTGATGGAGTTAGGTTAGGTTCGGTTAGGTGAGGTTAGGTTAGGTTAGGAATTAGGTTAGGTTAGGTTAGGTTAGGTTAGGATAGACAGTTGGTCTGGAAAGAGATGATTTTCTACCTTGGATGTTACCCGCATTTCATGGCGTCTGTCTGTCCTGAGTTGACGCAGGTGTTCATGATTATCTTAAATCTACCTTGGGTGTGAACCGCATTACCCAGTGGTGTTGGGAGGAAGGGGTGACCCACAATGAGTCTCTCAGAGCGAGGAAAGTGTTTCTATTCGGAAATCGAGTAAATATTTCTACCATTGAGTGTGTTTACCAACAAGAAAATAATGTTCGATTTTACGATAAAGTTTTCAAAACTAATTTGGAAATATCCAAAAATGGAGTCGTTCAAAGTAATTCTGGAGTACTCTAATGTATTTTGGAAGTGTTCCAATATATTTTAGGTTAGGTTAGGATAGGTTCGGCTAGGTTAGGTTGGGTTAGGTTAAGATAGGTTAGGTTAGGTTAGGTAATGGTTAGGCAAGGTTAGATTAGGATAAGATAGGTTAGGTTAGGTTAGGCTAGGTTAGGTTAGGTTAGGTTAGGTAAGGTTAGGTTAGGTTAGGTTAGGTTAGGTTAGTTAAGTTAGGAACGGTTAGGATAGGTTCGGCTAGGTTAGGTTAGGTTAGGTTAAGATAGGTTAGGTTAGGTTAGGATAAGTTAGGTTAGGGTAGGTTAGGTTAGGCTAAGTTAGGTTAGGCTAGGTTAGGTTAGGTTAGGTTAGGTTAGGTTAAGTTAAGTTAGGTTAGGCTAGGTTAGGTTAGGTTAGGTTAGGTTAGGTTAAGTTAGGTTAGGTTAGGTTAGGCTAGGATAGGTTATGTTAGGTAAGGTTAGGTTAGGGTAGGTTCGGTTAGGTTAGGTTAGGTTAGGTTAAGTTAGGTTAGGTTAGGCTAGGTTAGGTTAGGTTAGGTTAGGATAAGTTAGGTAGGGTTAGGTTAGGATAGGTTCGGTTAGGTTAGGTTAGGCTAGGTTAGGATAAGTTAGGTTAGGTTAGGATAAGTTAGGTAAGGTTAGGATAGGTTCGGTTAGGTTAGGCTAGGTTAGGTTAGGTTAGGTGCGTGTGTGTGTGTGTGTGTGTGTGTGTTAGGTGGTCATAGAGTTTTGTGAATATCTTGGTTACAGTGATTTTAGTGGATTTGAGATGCATTTGTGGATGTGAAATGTGATTTTTTTTGTGTGTGTTCAGAAGAGGTGTGTTGGGAGATGGGTGAGTGGATGTGAAGAAATGCGGGTGAGATGGAGAGGGGTATGGGGAGGGTTGTAATTAGAAATATGGGGAGATTTTACTGAATATAAAGGTAATGTGTGAATATTTTAAAAAGAAATTATAGAATTGAAAAGTTATGATATATTGGAAAAAGAATGGAGGGGTGTTGAAAACATGTCGCAATAGTTGGGTAGTTGATGCGAGTATAATATTAATTTATGTGGATACAAGGAGATGGGTATGGAGAGGATTTTATTAGAATTTTAGTAGTAAAAAGAAGGGGAAAAAAATGTGAATAAATTGGTAATTGATGAGGGTTGTGGGTAATGTACTCGAATTAGAGATACCGAAAAAGATGATATAAGTGAGTTGTTTTTGTGACTTTTTCTGATGTAGTGTGTCCCCTTATTAACTTTAATGAACTAAAAGGGTTAAAACGAGAAAAAAAATTGTGGGATGTGGGTGATGTGGGTGTTGTGGGGTGTGGGTGAAGTGGGTTGTGGGTGTTGTGACTTTTTCTGATGTACTGTGTCCCCTTATTAACTTTAATGAACTAAAAGGGTTAAAACGAGAAAAAAAATGTGGGTTGTGGGGTGTTGTGGGTGTTGTGGGTGCTGTGGTTGTGGGTGTTGTGGGTTGTTGTTGTTGTGACTTTCTGATGTACTGTGTCCCCTTATTAACTTTAATGAACTAAAAGGGTTAAAACGAGAAAAAAATTGTGGGTTGTGGGTGTTGTGGGGTGTGGGTGTTGTGGGATGTGGGTGTTGTGGGTGTTGTTGTCGAACTAGAGATACCGAAAAAGATGTTATAAGTGGGTTGTTGTGACTTTCTCTGATGTACTGTGTCCCCTTATTAACTTTAATGAACTAAAAGGGTTAAAACGAGAAAAAATTGTGGGTGTTGTGGGTTGTGGGTGTTGTGGGATGTGGGTGTTGATCTTAGTTTATGGTGATTTTGGTGGTGTTTTGAGTGTATTCAGTGGTGTATTTGGGAGTACTCAAATGGTGTTTTGGAAGTGTTTCAGTGTTGTTTGGAAATGTTCAAAGGTGTTTTGAAGGTGTTCAAATGATGTGCAAGAGTACTTATGAAGGTGTTCTGGGAGTATTCAGAGGTGATTTTGGGGGTGTTCGAATGATGTTTTGGAGTATTTCAGTGTTTTTTTTGGTGATGTTCAAAGTAAAGTGATTGAGTTAGTTTTTGTGATAATGTTGTGAAGTCTGGAGACTGAGGGAGGAGTTTGGAGGGATGAGTTGTAATTTAATGAAATGTGTAAGTGCAGATAAATTAGAGCTAAGAGCTGTCAAATCTTATTTGGGAGTATTCAAAATGTTGTTTTGGAAGTGTTTCAGTGTTGTTTGGAAATGTATAAAGGTATTTTTGTGAGTATTCAAATGATTTAAGAGAGTGTTTTGAAGGTGCTCAAAGGTGTTTGAAGGTGTTGAAGGGTGTTTTGATTGAATTCAGCGGTGTTTTAGTAGTATTCAGTGGTGTAATTGGGAGTACTCAAATTGTGTTTTTTGGAAGTGTTTCAGTGTTGATTGGAAATGTTCAAAGGTGTTTTTGAAGGTGTTCAAGAGTGTTTTGAAGGTGTTCAAGGGTGTTTGAAGGTGTTGAAGGGTGTTTTGATTGAATTCAGCGGTGTTTTAGTAGTAATCAGTGGTGTAATTGGGAGTACTCAAATAGTGTTTTGGAAATGTTCAAAGGTGTTCAAAGGTGTTTTGAGTGTTCAAATGTTGTTTTTTTTGAAGGTGATCAAGGGTGTTTTGAAGGTGTTCAAGAGTGTTTTGAAGATGTTCAAAGTAAAAGTGCGTATTAACTTCGTAATATGTAAAATTGTGAGTAGTGAATTTAACGAAAGTGGATGTAAGCGATGTGGTGACTTTCTGATGTACTGTGTCCCCTTATTAACTTTAATGAACTAAAAGGGTCGACAAGATTCAGCCTGTGTGCGCGGTCATCACGTGACGTCACTGTCAGAAGGTGAGTGTCCCCTTATTAACTTTAATGAACTAAGAGGGTCGACAAGATTCAGCTTGTATGTGTGGTCCTTTTTAGTTCATTTAACTTAATGAGAGGAATACTGACCACCGAGTAAACACCCTTCTTAGGTCATTTGACTTGTTTAGACCTGCAGTAAGCATGCTTACCCCCAGAGGGGGGAATCCAAAAACTTGATTCGAGGAATTGGAGAATTTCGAAAACCCCATAGGGGGAATCCAAAAAACTTGATCCGAGGAGATGGAGTCATGGTATTGTCGAGAAAATTTGGGGTGAAAGGAGGGGTACCCAAAAATTTGATCCAAGGAGATGGAGAATTTCGAAAACCCCATAGAGGGGAATCCAAAAACTTGATCCTAGGAATTGTAGAATTTCGAAACCCCCATAGGGGGGGGAATCCAAAAAACTTGTATTATCGAGAAAAATTTGAGGTGGGGGTTGGGTGTGGAAGGAGGGACAATCCAAAAATTTGATCCGAGGAGATGGAGAATTTCGAAACCCCCATAGGGGGGAATCCAAAAAATTTGATCCGAGGAGATCGAGTCTTGGTAATATTGAGAAATTTTGGGATTGGGGGTGGGGGGGGGTGAAAGTGGGGGGAGGTTGAACCTCAAAAATCTTGATCCGAGGAAATTGGAGTCTTGGTATTATCGAGAAATTTTTGGGGTTGGGGGGTGAAAGTGGGGGGGGGATCCGAGGAAGTGGAGACTTTGATTTCGAGAAAAATTTGATCCGAGGAGATCATAAGAATTTCGAAACCCCCATAGGGGGGGAATCCAAAAAATTTGATCCGAGGAGATGGAGTCTTGGTATTATCGAGAAATTTTGGGATGGGGGTGAAAGTGAGAGGGGTAATCCAAAAATTTGATCCAAGGTGATGGAGACTTTGATTTCGAAAAAATTTTGGGGTGCAAGTGGGAGTCCATTTTGAATGTTTATACCCAGAGGGGGGAATCCAAAAAACCTTGATCCAAGGAGATCATAAGAATTTCGAAAAACCCCATAGGGGGGAATCCAAAAAATTTGATTCGAGGAAGTGGAGACTTTGATATCGAGAAATTTTTGGGGTTGGGGGGGTGAAAGTGGGAGGGGGATCCGAGGAGATCATAAGAATTTCGAAACCCCCATAGGGGAGAATCCAAAAACCTTGATCCAAGGAGATGGAGACTTTGATTTCGAGAAATTTTGGGATGGGGGTGAAAGTGAGAGGGGGAACCTCAAAAATTTGATCCGAGGAGATGGAGAGCACAAGAAAATGAAATTCAAAAAAAAAAAATCGAAACCCCATAGGGGAGAATCCAAAAAACTTGATCCAAGGAGATCATAAGAAAAAAAATTCGAGGCGCGGGGGCGATCCGGACGACGCTGCAGAAGGCGCAGCAGAAGGCGCGGGCGGGGGTCGCGAAGGGCGCGGGCGGGCGCGCGGGCGGGCGCGGGCGGGGGTCGCGAAGGGGGGGGGTCGTGGGCGGGGGGTATTGGGTGGGGGGGTCAAGGGTGAGGTAGTCTCGAGGGCGAGGTCATGGTCAAAACCGGAAGTAACACCTAGGTGTGAAAAGGTGACCCTCCAGCCGCTGGTCCTAGACCGGAAGGGTCATTATCATAGGGTCAAGGTCATTAGCACATAGGTGTGAAAAGGCGGCATCCTTTGAAGGGGCCCCCAGAAGAAAAGTTGACTACTTATATACATATATATATATATATATATACATATATATATATATACATATATATATATATACATATATATATATATATATATGTATACGCACGCACACACGCATGCACACGCACATAGTAGCGACCAGCTAAGAGGCGGGGCCAGGAGGTGTGACTAGACCCCCTTTATCCACAAATAGGTGAGCACACACATACACACACTAGTCACTATAACATAAATACTAGCCACCATCACAAAACACTAGTAACTATCTCACAACACTAGTCACCATCACATAACACTACTCACTATCACACAACACTAGTCATCATCACACAACACTGGTCATCATCACACAACACTAGTCACCCTCATATAACATTAGTCACCATCACACAGCACTAGTCACCATCATATAACACTAGTCAACATCACACAACACTGGTCACCATCATATAACAATAGTCACCATCACACAACACTAGTCACCATCATATAACACTAGTCACAATCACACAACACTAGTCACCATCACATAACACTGCTCACCATCATATAACACTAGTCACCTTCACACAACACTAGTCACCATCACATAACACTATCACGCAACACTAGTCACCATCACATAACACTAGTCACCATCATATAACACTAGTCACCATCATATAACACTAGTCACCATCATATAACACTAGTCACCACCATATAACACTAGTCACCATCATATAGCACTAGTCACCATCATATAACACTAGTCACCATCATATAACACTAGTCACCATCATATAACACTAGTCACCATCATATAACACTAGTCACTATCATATAACACTAGTCACCATCATATAACACTAGTCACCATCATATAACACTAGTCACCATCATATAACACTAGTCACCATCATATAACAATAGTCACCATCATATAACACTACTCACTATCACGCAACACTAGTCACCGTCATATAACACTAGTCACCGTCACACAACACTAGTCGCCATCACACAACACTAGTCACCATCATATAACACTAATCACCATCACGCAACACTAGTCACCATCACATAACACTAGTCACCAACACACAACACTAGTCACTATCATATAACACTAGTCACCATCACATAACGTTAGTCACCATCATATAACACTAGTCACCATCATATAACACTAGTCACCATCACACAACACTAGTCACCATCATATAACACTAGGCACCATTATATAACACTAGTCACCATCATATAACACTAGTCACCATCATATAACACTAGTCACCATCATATAACACTAATCACCGTCATATAACGCTAGTCACCATCATATAACACTAGTCACGATCATATAACACTAGTCACCATCATATAACACTAGTCACCATCATATAACACTAGTCACCATCATATAACACTAGTCACCATCATATAACACTAGTCACCATCATATAACACTAGTCACCATCATAAAACACTAGTCACCATCATATAACACTAGTCACCATCATATAACACTAGTCACCATCATATAACACTAGTCACCATCATATAACACTAGTCACCATCATAAAACACTAGTCACCATCATAAAACACTAGTCACCATCATAAAACACTAGTCACCATCATATAACACTAGTCACCATCATATAACACTAGTCACCATCATAAAACACTAGTCACCATCATATAACACTAGTCACCATCATATAACACTAGTCACCATCATAAAACACTAGTCACCATCATAAAACACTAGTCACCATCATATAACACTAGTCACCATCATATAACACTAGTCACCATCATATAACACTAGTCACCATCATATAACACTAGTCACCATCATATAACACTAGTCACCATCACACAACAGTCAACAATTTAGTGTCACAAGAGAAAGTTTTACGAACGCACTTATTTAGGTTTCCAAAGTGGTGCTTCGTGTAAACTAGAATTACTCTCTAATATATTCTTCGAAATTGCTCATATTTTGACCGTCCGGATTATCTGCGATTTTTCTATTCGAGACTAAATGCTGTTTCGAATTCCACTGGAATTTACCGATCGTGGTTCCTATTAATTCGTTCGTCCGGATAATTTGCGATTTCCTTGGAGCCCAGTGTGACGATTTACAATGTAGTTTACCGTTCGAAATTGTCCTTAACTCGTCCGTTCGGATTCCGAATGTTGTTAACGAAGCTTATGGAAGAGATATATGATCCCTCAATTCTTCAGAGATATTAATATTTTTTGGTGAAGTTTGCGTCACCTCTCATGACGAGACTTGTATAATGACGAGATTTGTCTCGTGACGAGACTTGTATAATGACGAGACTTGTCTCATGACGAGACTTGTATAATGACAAGATACGTCTCATGACGAAACATGTCACTTGACGAAGTTTGTCTCATAACGAGGCTTGTCTCATGACGAGACTTGTCTCATGACGAGATTTGTCTCATGACGAGATTTGTCTCATAAGGAGACTTGTCTCATGACGAGACTTGTCTCATGAAGAGAGTTGTCTCATGACGAAACTTACATTACCTCTCTCATGTTCATTATTTTTTGAGGCCTTCACGTGGTGAGTGAGATAAATTGGAAGTGGGGAAATAAATGGCCAGTGATGGAGGGATGGAGGTGAAATATAACTTCATCAGCCATCAACGTCCAGCTAAAATAACAGTTTGTATGCAGTATATACCAAAAACGAGCTCCTGTTAACACTTTTAGGGACCCAGTTCCCAGGCATGTTGTGTATCCATATGGTCTTGCGTTATTATATACAAGGTGTACATTATATGGGGTGTACAATAAACTAGCCACTACCGTCCCCAGGATATATATGTGGTTCACGATAAACTAAGCACTACCGTCCACAGAATATATGTGGGGGTTGCACAATCAACCAGTTGCTTCTGTGATAAATTCTAAAATCTAATTTGGTAACAGGGTTTAACATCCTGACGACTCTTGTATCGGTGTGGTGATTGGTGTCTTCTCGATATCAGTAAATATCTTACAATACTAATGAAGGGAACTGCCAATATGACATTCTCCTAAATCATGTAGCAGTTGATAAATTAGACACATGTGCAACTCATGGGTATTTTATTGATGAAACGTTTCGCCACACAGTGGCTTCATCAGTCCATACAAAGGAGAATCTTGAAGAACAGGAGTAGAATGAGGTAATCAGTCCCTCAACCTTGAGTCGATGTGGTCAGTCCATCAATCTTGAGGGACTGATTACCTCATTCTCCTCCTGTTCTTCAAGATTCTCCTTTGTATGGACTGATGAAGCCACTGTGTGGCGAAACGTTTCCTCAATAAAGATACCCAAGAGTTGCACATGTGTCTAATTTATCAACATGTCGGTTCTCTGAGCCATTCATGTACATGTAGCAGTTACCATCCAATGAACACTTATTTCCCACAGGAAAACTAGATCAAATAAAAATGATGAACAGAAGACCAGATCATCTCTGAGAAGAGAGGAGAGGAGAGGAGAAGAGAGGAGAAGAAAGGAGAGGAGAAGAGATGAGAGGAGCAGAGAGGAGAGGAGCAGAGAGGAGAGGAATTTATCTGCGTATCAGATCATTTCTGAGAGGAGAGGAGAGGAGAGAATTTATCTGCGTATCAGAAGAGGTGAAAAAAATGGTTTTTAAAAAGCTGAGTGAGACAATGAAATTAAAGTTGCAAGGGAATCCAAGACAAATCCGAAATATTCCTTTCAAGTTTATTGGACATTGATTAGGAAAAAGTTGGATCCACTTAAAATAACTCTGGGCAGCTTACTGATCATGAGAAAGAAGTCTTTCTTCACAGAAGGAAAAGCAAATGAAATCCCAGTAACTTATAACTTTATAGATCCTGAGGGATAACAGATTGTATAATATCACTGTGAATAAAGTATTGAATAAAAAAGATTGAATAAAAAAATGAAGCCCTGGTTCTTAAAGAATGTGAGAGCCTTTAGCTAGTTTCCTCAATGTATCACTTCATATGGGTGTGGTACCTCATATGTGGAAGGCAACTAATGTGATTCCTATATATAAAACGGGAGATGAGTCCCTACCCTCGAATTACTGCCCAATCAATCAGTCCTCATTAGTGGAAAAAAAGTGATCAGAATCAATAATACCAGATATTATTAGAAACCACCTCAGTAGGAAGCACAGTTTGATTAACTAGATGAATTTTGATCATAGAAGGACCCAAGAAAGGCATCCTGGGATTTTACACACCCTTACCCCTCTACCTCAAGGTATGCTAAAGGAATATTAAAAGCAGTTAAATGTCAGCAATGAAGATTAGAATCCAATCAGAAGAGGCATTTGCAAGTTATCAGACAGAAAGTAATAGCCCAATTTCTTTAGTGAAAATTGTAAATTGGCACCTATCCAGCACAAAACCTTTTTGATTCTTCCACTAAGTAATATCATCTTTGAAGGTTTAAAGCCAGTCCAAAGAGGCATTTTCTAGCTGTCACACATATTGCAATATTAAAAAAACACAGCATTTTAAGTCTGCAGCTACTCTCAATTGTATTAAAGGTTTGAAGCCGATCAGATGAGACATTCATGGGTTATTGTTCGAAAACCATTATTTCGATCTTCCCAGCTTCATTAACGAAAATTTATTCAATGTAGTTTGTGACTCATCAACATACTCTTATGTTGATTAATAAAATTGTCAAACTGGCAACTCTGATGCCCTAAATCAGTTCTAATATTTTTTTATTAAGACACACCAGTGTTGAAGGTTTGAAACCTATCAGGGGAAGCATTTCAGCCACTGCATGGAAATAAATTTGTTTAATTGTCCAATTAAAATTTACAAAACACAAAATCATTGCAAAGCTTCACGTGAAAAAAAAAAAAATCACGAGCACTAAAAGTTTGAAGCAGACCAAAAGAAGCATTACCTGGAGTTTACCTGGAGAGAGTTCCGGGGGTCAACGCCCCCGTGACCCGGTTATCGCACAGAATAATACAATTTGAAATTTGTTAGCTATGACAATTAACAAATTTGCACCCGTACATCCTAAGTGATATTCCTTTTCAGGTTATATAGAACATTAAAGATGACAGTCGTCCAGAAGAGACATACTCAAGTTATTTACAAAATACCAGTACATTACTGTAGGTTACCTGTAGTCGGTTGCAGGGGTCTCTGCCCCACGGCCTCCATGATACACTAATTTACAAATAAGAGTGACAAATTTGCACCTTCAACCTCCAGTAACAACTCCAACATTCATCTATGTTGGATACACCAGTGTGGAAATCTTGAAGCCGATCAGAAGAGGCTTTTTAGAGTTATTACACAAAACTGTAAACCAGAAGTGAGCAGCTGTCCATCCTGGTAGTTTCATGAACCTTACCTTACCTTAGCTAACCTGAGTGGAAAATTTGAAGCCATTCGGGTAAAACATTCTGAAGTTATAAACGAAAGCATTAGAACAAGAACATATTCTTGTGAGTAACCTGAGTTCATTTACTGGCTCAATAAAGTCGTAAAACTTTAAAACGCGAGTTTTCAATATATCTCTGAATATTCTATTTCAAATGTTCCACAACCGTGAAAGAAGTAGAAAATATACTGTTTTTTAAATTCAGAAAATGTGAGGTGAGTCAGCAGACCAGGAGACCTGGAGACCAGAGCTACGAGTCTAATGACAATCCGAAGCTTTCTCTTAGTAAGACATCGGTGTTGATGGTTTGAATGCTCTGAACCTGTGTGAATTTTTCAACACAAGAGACAGTAGAGGTTCGATCCTCTATCCGCTAATGGAAAGCCGATGTCAGTCCAGCGAGATTTTTGGAAATTCAACCTGATGGTTTGAAGCCGATCAGATGGGGCACACAACTACTATGGCCCTTAAATATTTCAGTAACTATCTTAACCTTCTTCTGAACAAGATCAGTCATTGTTGACAGTCTGAAGCCGATCAGAAGAGGCTTTCTAAATTTATCTTACTGATACTAAAAACCTGGAATAGTGACACTACGTGAGAGTTATGTTGATTTACTAGACTATGTTTCTTGCGCCACACACACACACACACAAACACACACACACACACACACACATGGGGGTCCCGAAACATGGAGAGCCAAGATGTTGGATGTGGTGCTGGAAAACCTCATGCACCAACATGTTAAGGACACTACCAGAGTGAGAGGGGAGGATGAACCAGCAAGATTGGACCTTGTGTTCACCCTGGGCAGCTCAGACATTGAGGACATCAAGTATGAGAGTCCCCTAGGAGCTGGCGACCACGTGGTTCTGTGCTTTGAATACATAGTAGAGCTGCAAGTGGAGAGAATAACAGGAGTTGAATGGGAAAAGCCTGACTATAAAAGAGAGGACTACATAGGGTTGAAGAACTTCCTGCGGGAGGTCCAGTGGGACAGAGAACTGGCAGGAAAGCAAGTACATGAAATGATGGAATATGTAACAACAAAATGCAAGGAGGCAGTGGAAAGGTTTATTCCCAAGGGCAACAGTAACAACGGGAAGACCAGAACGAGCCCATGGTTTACCCGACGGTGTAAGGAGGCAAAAACAAAGTGCAATAGAGAATGGAAAAAGTACAGAAGGCAGAGAACACACGAAAATAGGGAGATCAGTCGCAGAGCCAGGAATGAGTATGCACAGGTAAGGAGAGAGGCCCAGCGACAGTATGAAAATGACATAGCATCGAGAATCAAGACTGACCCGAAACTGTTGTATAGCCACATCAGGAGGAAGACAACAGTCAAAGACCAGGTGATCAGTTTAAGGACAGAAGGTGGAGAACTCACAAGAAATGATCAGGAGGTATGTGAGGAGCTGAACAGGAGATTTAAGGAAGTTTTTACAGTAGAGACAGGAAGGGCTGTGGGAAGACAGCACAGAAGGGAACATCAAGAGGGAATATACCAACAAGTGTTGGATGACATACGAACAACTGAGGAGGAGGTGAAGAAGCTCCTAAGTGACCTTGACACCTCAAAGGCGATGGGACCGGACAACATCTCCCCGTGGGTCCTTAGAGAAGGAGCAGAGATGCTGTGCGTGCCTCTAACCACAATCTTCAACACATCCCTTGAAACTGGGCAACTACCTGAGAAATGGAAGACAGCTAACGTAGTCCCCATATTTAAGAAAGGAAACAGAAACGAGGCGCTAAACTACAGACCTGTGTCTCTGACATGTATTGTGTGCAAAGTCATGGAGAAGATTATCAGGAGGAGAGTGGTCGAACACCTGGAAAGGAACAAGATTATAAATGAAAACCAGCATGGGTTCATGGAAGGAAAATCTTGTATCACAAACCTCCTGGAGTTTTATGACAAGGTAATAGAAGTAAGACACGAGAGAGAGGGGTGGGTAGATTGCGTTTTCCTAGACTGCAGGAAGGCCTTTGACACAGTTCCCCACAAGAGATTAGTGCAGAAGCTGGAGGATCAGGCGCATGTAACAGGGAGGGCACTGCAATGGATCAGGGAATACCTGACAGGGAGGCAGCAACGAGTCATGGTACGTGAAGAGGTATCACAGTGGGCGCCTGTGACGAGCGGGGTCCCACAGGGGTCAGTTCTAGGACCAGTGCTATTTTTGATATATGTGAACGACATGATGGA
This sequence comes from Cherax quadricarinatus, assembly GCF_038502225.1. NCBI lineage: Eukaryota > Metazoa > Arthropoda > Malacostraca > Decapoda > Parastacidae > Cherax > Cherax quadricarinatus. The sequence goes on from NW_027195179.1 coordinate 148,951, forward strand.
AGGAATAGACTCTGAAGTGTCCCTATTCGCAAATGATGTGAAGTTGATGAGAAGAATTAAATCGGATGAGGATGAGGCAGGACTGCAAAGAGACCTGGACAGGCTGGAAATGTGGTCCAGTAACTGGCTTCTCGAATTCAATCCAGCCAAATGCAAAGTCATAAAGATTGGGGAGGGGCAAAGAAGACCGCAGACAGAGTATAGGCTAGGTGGACAAAGACTACAGACCTCACTCAGGGAGAAAGACCTTGGGGTGACCATAACACCGAGCACATCACCGGAGGCACACATCAACCAAATAACTGCTGCAGCATACGGGCGCCTGGCAAACCTGAGAATAGCGTTCCGATACCTTAATAAGGAATCGTTTAAGACACTGTACACTGTGTATGTTAGGCCCATACTGGAGTATGCAGCACCAGTCTGGAACCCACACCTGGTCAAGCACGTCAAGAAGTTAGAGAAAGTACAAAGGTTTGCAACAAGGCTAGTCCCAGAGCTCAGGGGAATGTCGTACGAGGAAAGGTTGAGGGAAATCGGACTGACGACACTGGAGGACAGAAGGGTCAGGGGAGACATGATAACGACATATAAGATACTGCGGGGAAAAGACAAGGTGGACAGAGATAGGATGTTCCAGAGAGGGGACACAGGGACAAGGGGTCACAACTGGAAGCTGAAGACTCAGACGAGTCACAGGGACGTTAGGAAGTATTTCTTCAGTCATGGAGTTGTCAGCAAGTGGAATAGCCTAGCAAGTGAAGTAGTGGAGGCAGGAACCATACATAGTTTTAAGAAGAGGTATGATACAGCTCAGGAAGCAGAGAGAGAGAGGACCTAGTAGCGATCAGTGAAGAGGCGGGGCCAGGAGCTGAGTCCCGACCCCTGCAACCACAATTAGGTGAGTACAATTAGGTGAGTACACACACAAACACAAACGCACAAAGTAGAGAGGGACAGTCTGAGAGGCGATAAAGAAGTACTCAGGGTATACAAACAAGTTATGGATGAGTCGTAGGGATGTCAGGAAATACTTCTTCAGCCTCAGAGTGGACAAGAACTGGAATGATCTAGACGAACATGTGGTGCAGGCAGGCGCCATACATAGATTTAAGAAGCGGTAAGACAGGGGCCAGGAGGCTAGAAGGTAATGAACCTAGCTAGAGGCAAAGTGAGAGGAGGGGCCAGGAGCTAAGACCCAACCCCTACAGTTATACACAGGTAAGTACACATTGCTCTTCTTCCTCGCCATTATGTCAATAACTCATTTCAACTCTTCCTTCCTCAACCATTCAATTTAACTTCACAGTCAGAAATATTGATCAAAACTCTTTTGAAAGGTAAACAACAAGTACTGTATCACAAGAAAGTCAGGAAGATAAGATAGTTATGTTAAATAAGTAATATTGAAACATCTATTGTTGTTTTAATATAATGAAGGAAGGAGATAATGATGGTGTGGGAGGCTGGTAGTGGGAGGTGTGGGAGGCTGGTAGTGGGAGGTGTGGGAGGCTGGTAGTGGGATGTGCGGGAGGCTGGTAGTGGGAGGTGTGAGAGGCTGGTAGTGGGAGGTGTGGGAGGCTGGTAGTGGGAGGTGTGAAAGGCTGGTAGTGGGAGGTGTGGGAGGCTGGTAGTGGGAGGTGTGGGAGGCTGGTAGTGGGAGGTGTGGGAGGCTGGTAGTGGGAGGTGCGGGAGGCTGGTAGTGGGAGGTGTGGGAGGCTGGTAGTGGGAGGTGTGGGAGGCTGGTAGTGGGAGGTGTGGGAGGCTGGTAGTGGGAGGTGTGAGAGGCTGGTAGTGGGAGGTGTGGGAGGCTGGTAGTGGGAGGTGTGGGAGGCTGGTAGTGGGAGGTGTGGGAGGCTGGTAGTGGGAGGTGTGGGAGGCTGGTAGTGGGAGGTGTGGGAGGCTGGTAGTGGGAGGTGTGGGAGGCTGGTAGTGGGAGGTGTGGGAGGCTGGTAGTGGGAGGTGTGGGAGGCTGGTAGTGGAAGGTGCGGGAATCTGGTAGTGGGAGGTGTGGTAGTGGGAGGTGCTGGTAGTGGGCGGCTGGTAGTGGGAGGGGTGGGAGGCTGGTAGTGGGAGGTGTGGGAGGCTGGTAGTGGGAGGTGTGGGAGGCTGGTAGTGGGAGGTGTGGGAGGCTGGTAGTGGGAGGTGTGGGAGGCTGGTAGTGGGAGGTGTGGGAGGCTGGTAGTGGGAGGTGTGGGAGGCTGGTAGTGGGAGGTGTGGGAGGCTGGTAGTGGGAGGTGTGGGAGGCTGGTAGTGGGAGGTGTGGGAGGCTGGTAGTGGGAGGTGTGGGAGGCTGGTAGTGGGAGGTGTGGGAGGCTGGTAGTGGGAGGTGTGGGAGGCTGGTAGTGGGAGGTGTGGGAGGCTGGGAGTGGCAGGTGGGGGAGGCGGGTAGTGGGAGGTGTGGGAGGCTGGTAGTGGGAGGTGAGGGAGGCTGGTAGTGGGAGGTGTGGGAGGCTGGTAGTGGAGGCTGGTAGTGGGAGGTGTGGGAGGCTGGTAGTGGGAGGTGTGGGAGGCGGGAGGCTGGTAGTGGGAGGTGAGGGAGGCTGGTAGTGGGAGGTGTGGGAGGTGTGGGAGGCTGGTAGTGGGAGGTGTGGGAGGCTGGTAGTGGGAGGTGTGGGAGGTGTGGGAGGCTGGTAGTGGGAGGTGTGGGAGGCTGGTAGTGGGAGGTGTGGGAGGCTGGTAGTGGGAGGTGTGGGAGGCTGGTAGTGGGAGGTGTGGGAGGCTGGTAGTGGGAGGTGTGGGAGGCTGGTAGTGGGAGGTGTAGGGAGGCTGGTAGTGGGAGGTGTGGGAGGCTGGTAGTGGGAGGTGTGGGAGGCTGGTAGTGGGAGGTGTGGGAGGCAGGTAGTGGGAGGTGTGGGAGGCTGGTAGTGGGAGGTGCTGGTAGTGGGAGGTGTGGGGCTGGTAGTGGGAGGTGTGGGAGGCCGGTAGTGGGAGGTGTGGGAGGCTGGTAGTGGGAGGTGGGGGAGGCTGGTAGTGGGAGGTGGGGGAGGCTGGTAGTGGGAGGTGTGGGAGGCTGGTAGTGGGAGGTGTGGGAGGCTGGTAGTGGGAGGTGTGGGAGGCTGGTAGTGGGAGGTGGGGGAGGCTGGTAGTGGGAGGTGGGGGAGGCTGGTAGTGGGAGGTGTGGGAGGCTGGTAGTGGGAGGTGTGGGAGGCTGGTAGTGGGAGGTGTGGGAGGCTGGTAGTGGGAGGTGTGGGAGGCTGGTAGTGGGAGGTGGGGGAGGCTGGTAGTGGGAGGTGCGGGAGGCTGGTAGTGGGAGGTGTGGGAGGCTGGTAGTGGGAGGTGACGGAGGCTGGTAGTGGGAGGTGTGGGAGGCTGGTAGTGGGAGGTGGGGGAAGCTGGTAGTGGGAGGTGGGGAGGCTGGGTGGGAGGTGGGAGGCTGGTAGTGGGAGGTGTGGGAGGCTGGTAGTGGGAGGTGTGGGAGGCTGGTAGTGGGAGGTGCGGGAGGCTGGTAGTGGGAGGTGTGGGAGGCTGGTAGTGGGAGGTGCGGGAGGCTGGTAGTGGGAGGTGCGGGAGGCTGGTAGTGGGAGGTGGGGGAGGCTGGTAGTGGGAGGTGTGGGAGGGGAGGCTGGTAGTGGGAGGTGTGGGAGGCTGGTAGTGGGAGGTGTGGGAGGCTGGTAGTGGGAGGTGGGGGAGGCTGGTAGTGGGAGGTGTGGGAGGCTGGTAGTGGGAGTCTGGTAGTGGGAGGCTGGTAGTGGGAGGTGTGGGAGGCTGGTAGTGGGAGGTGGGGAGGCTGGTAGTGGGAGGTGTGGAAGGCTGGTAGTGGGAGGTGTGGGAGGCTGGTAGTGGGAGGTGGGGGAGGCTGGTAGTGGGAGGTGTGGGAGGCTGGTAGTGGGAGGTGTGGGAGGCTGGTAGTGGGAGGTGTGGGAGGCTGGTAGTGGGAGGTGTGGGAGGCTGGTAGTGGGAGGTGTGGGAGGCTGGTAGTGGGAGGTGGGGGAGGCTGGTAGTGGGAGGTGGGGGAGGCTGGTAGTGGGAGGTGTGGGAGGCTGGTAGTGGGAGGTGTGGGAGGCTGGTAGTGGGAGGTGTGGGAGGCTGGTAGTGGGAGGTGTGGGAGGCTGGTAGTGGGAGGTGTGGGAGGCTGGTAGTGGGAGGTGGGGGAGGCTGGTAGTGGGAGGTGGGGGAGGCTGGTAGTGGGAGGTGCGGGAGGCTGGTAGTGGGAGGTGTGGGAGGCTGGTAGTGGGAGGTGGGGGAGGCTGGTAGTGGGAGGTGTGGGAGGCTGGTAGTGGGAGGTGGGGGAGGCTGGTAGTGGGAGGTGTGGGAGGCTGGTAGTGGGAGGTGTGGGAGGCTGGTAGTGGGAGGTGTGGGAGGCTGGTAGTGGGAGGTGGGGGAGGCTGGAAGTGGGAGGTGCGGGAGGCTGGTAGTGGGAGGTGTGGGGGAGGCTGGTAGTGGGAGGTGTGGGAGGCTGGTAGTGGGAGGTGTGGGAGGCTGGTAGTGGGAGGTGTGGGAAGCTGGTAGTGGGAGGTAGGCTGGTTGTGGGTGGTGTGGGAGGCTGGTAGTGGGAGGTGTGGGAGGCTGGTAGTGGGAGGTGTGGGAGGCTGGTAGTGGGAGGTGTGGGAGGGGAGGCTGGTAGTGGGAGGTGTGGGAGGCTGGTAGTGGGAGGTGGGGAGGCTGGTATTGGGAGGTGTGGGAGGCTGGTAGTGGGAGGTGGGGGAGGCTGGTAGTGGGAGGTGGGGGAGGCTGGTAGTGGGAGGTGTGGGAGGCTGGTAGTGGGAGGTGGGGGAGGCTGGTAGTGGGAGGTGGGGGAGGCTGGTAGTGGGAGGTGGGGGAGGCTGGTAGTGGGAGGTGTGGGAGGCTGGTAGTGGGAGGTGGGGGAGGCTGGTAGTGGGAGGTGTGGGAGGCTGGTAGTGGGAGGTGTGGGAGGCTGGTAGTGGGAGGTGTGGGAGGCTGGTAGTGGGAGGTGCGGGAGGCTGGTAGTGGGAGGTGTGGGAGGCTGGTAGTAGTGGGAGGTGGTAGTGGGAGGCTGGTAGTGGGAGGTGGGGGAGGCTGGTAGTGGGAGTAGTGTGTGGGAGGCTGGTAGTGGGAGGTGGGGGAGGCTGGTAGTGGGAGGTGTGGGAGGCTGGTAGTGGGAGGTGGGGGAGGCTGGTAGTGGGAGGTGGGGGAAGCTGGTAGTGGGAGGTGTGGGAGGCTGGTAGTGGGAGGTGTGGGAGGCTGGTAGTGGGAGGTGGGGGAAGCTGGAAGTGGGAGGTGTGGGAGGCTGGTAGTGGGAGGTGTGGGAGGCTGGTAGTGGGAGGTGTGGGCGGCTGGTAGTAGGTGGGAGGCTGGTAGTGGGAGGTGGGGGAGGCTGGTAGTGGGAGGTGTGGGAGGCTGGTAGTGGGAGGTGGGGGAAGCTGGTAGTGGGAGGTGTGGGAGGCTGGTAGTGGGAGGTGTGGGAGGCTGGTAGTGGGAGGTGGGGGAGGCTGGTAGTGGGAGGTGTGGGAGGCTGGTAGTGGGAGGTGGGGGAAGCTGGTAGTGGGAGGTGTGGGAGGCCGGTAGTGGGAGGTGTGGGAGGCTGGTAGTGGGAGGTGGGGGAAGCTGGTAGTGGGAGGTGTGGGAGGCTGGTAGTGGGAGGTGGGGGAAGCTGGTAGTGTGAGGTGTGGGAGGCTGGTAGTGGGAGATGGGGGAGGCTGGTAGTGGGAGGTGTGGGGGATGCTGGTAGTGGGAGGTGTGGGAGGCTGGTAGTGGGAGGTGGGGGAGGCTGGTAGTGGGAGGTGTGGGAGGCTGGGTAGGTGGGAGGCTGGTAGTGGGAGGTGTGGGGCTGGTAGTGGGAGGTGTGGGAGGCTGGTAGTGGGAGGTGGGGGAGGCTGGTAGTGGGAGGTGTGGGAGGCGGGAAGTGGAAGGTGGGGGAGGCTGGTAGTGGGAGGTGTGGGAGGCTGGTAGTGGGAGGTGTGGGAGGCTGGTAGTGGGAGGTCGGGGAAGTGGTAGTGGGAGATGGGGGAAGCTGGTAGTGGGAGGTGTGGGAGGCTGGTAGTGGGAGGGTGGGAGGCTGGGGGAGGCTGGTAGTGGGAGGTGGGGGAGGCTGGTAGTGTGAGGTGGGGGAGGCTGGTAGTGGGAGGTGTGGGAGGCTGGTAGTGGGAGGTGCGGGAGGCTGGTAGTGGGAGGTGGGGGAGGCTGTAGTAGTGGGGGAGGCTGGTAGGGGAGGCTGGTAGTGGGAGGTGGGGGCGGCTGGTAGTGGGAGGTGGGGGAGGCTGGTAGTGGGAGGTGGGAGGCTGGTAGTGGGAGGTGGGGGAGGCTGGTAGTGGGCGGTGAGGGGGGCTGGTAGTGGGAGGCTGGTAGTGGGAGGTGCGGGAGGCTGGTAGTGGGAGGCTGGTAGTGGGAGGTGTGGGAGGCTGGTAGTGGGAGGTGTGGGAGGCTGGTAGTGGGAGGTGGGGGAGGCTGGTAGTGGGAGGTGTGGGAGGCTGGTAGTGGGAGGTGGGGGAGGCTGGTAGTGGGAGGTGTGGGAGGCTGGTAGTGGGAGGTGGGGGAGGCTGGTAGTGGGAGGTGGGGGAGGCTGGTAGTGGGAGGTGGGGGAGGCTGGTAGTGGGAGGTGGGGGAGGCGGGTAGTGGGAGGGGGGGGAGGCTGGTAGTGGGAGGTGGGGGAGGCTGGTAGTGGGAGGTGGGGGAGGCTGGTAGTGGGAGGTGGGGGAGGCTGGTAGTAGGAGGTGGGGGAGGCTGGTAGGTGGGAGGCTGGTAGTGGGAGGTGGGGGAAGCTGGTAGTGGGAGGTGGGGGAGGCTGGTAGTGGGAGGTGGGGGAGGCTGGTAGTGGGAGGTGGGGGAGGCTGGTAGTGGGAGGTGGGGGAGGCTGGTAGTGGGAGGTGGGGGAGGCTGGTAGTGGGAGGTGGGGAAAGCTGGTAGTGGGAGGTCGGGGAGGCTGGTAGTGGGAGGTGTGGGAGGCTGGTAGTGGGAGGTGGGGGAGGCTGGTAGTGGGAGGTGGGGGAGGCTGGTAGTGGGAGGTGTGGGAGGCTGGTAGTGGGAGGTGGGGGAGGCTGGTAGTGGGTGGTGGGGGAGGCTGGTAGTGGGAGGTGGGGGAGGCTGGTAGTGGGAGGTGGGGGAGGCTGGTAGTGGGAGGTGGTAGTGGGAGGTGGGGGGCTGGTAGTGGGAGGTGGGGGTGGCTGGTAGTGGGTGGTGTGGGAGGCTGGTAGTGGGAGGTGGGGGAGGCTGGTAGTGGGAGGTGCGGGAGGCTGGTAGTGGGAGGAGGGGGAGGCTGGTAGTGGGAGGTGGGGGAGGCTGTAGTAGCTGGTAGTGGGAGGTGAGGGAGGCTGGTAGTGGGAGGTGTGGGAGGCTGGTAGTGGGAGGTGTGGGAGGCTGGTAGTGGGAGGTGTGAGAGGCTGGTAGTTGGAGGTGGGGGAAGCTGGTAGTGGGAAGTGGGGGAGGCTGGTAGTGGGAGGAGGGGGAGGCTGGCAGTGGGAGGTGTGGGAGGCTGGTAGTGGGAGGTGTGGGAGGCTGGTAGTGGGAAGTTAGGGAGGCTGGTAGTGGGAGGTGTGGGAGGCTGGTAGTGGGAGGTGTGGGAGGCTGGTAGTGGGAGGTGTGGGAGGCTGGTAGTGGGAGGTGGGGGAAGCTGGTAGTGGGAGGTGGGGGAGGCTGGTAGTGGGAGGTGGGGGAAGCTGGTAGTGGGAGGTGGGGGAGCCTGGTAGTGGGAGGGGGGGGAGGCTGGTAGTGGGCGGTGAGGGGGGCTGGTAGTAAGAGGTGGGAGAAGCTGGTAGTGGGAGGTGGGGGAGGCTAGTAGTGGGAGGTGGGGTAGGCTGGTAGTGGGAGGTGGGGGAGGCTGGTAGTGGGAGGTGGGGAAGGCTGGTAGTGGGAGGTGGGGGAGGCTTGTAGTGGGAGATGGGGGAGGCTGGTAGTGGGAGGTGGGGGAGGGTAGAAGTGGGAGGTGGGGGAGGCTGGTAGTGGGAGGTGGGGGAGGCTGGAGGTGGGAGGTGGGGGAGGCTGGTAGTTGGAGGTGGGGGAGGCTGGTAGTGGGAGGTCGGGGAGGCTGGTTGTGGGAGGTGGGGGAGGCTGGTAGTGGGAGGTGGGGGAGGCTGGAAGTGGGAGTTGGGGCGGCGGGTAGTGGGAGGTGGGGGAGGCTGGTAGTGGGAGGTGTGGGATGCTGGTAGTGGGAGCTGGGGGAGGCTGGTAGTGGGAGGTGGGGGAGGCTGGAAGTGGGAGGTGGGGGATGCTGGTAGTGGGAGGTGGGAGAGGCTGGAAGTGGGAGATATGGAGACTGGGAGTGGGAGGTGAGTCGCGACAACACACGCACACATACACATACTGTGGCATGCAAAGAGTACGTAACCTTTATTCGGCGCATGTACACAATCTCATTTACAAGCTGTCTCCCCCAACCAGCGAACCAGGTTGCTAAGAGTTGATGATGGGGCCCCGTCGTTCAACTAGTGACCAGGTTCTAGCCAATATGATGGTTTTGGCATTCGCAGAGGTTATGTGGGTACCGCTCTCCTGTCTGCCCTTGTCATTCCCATGCTAGAGCTGGTTGAAGCACGGTCTGCTATCTTGTGGCTTCTATTTCTGCCTTGCTTACCGTGGAGTGCACTATACTTATCACTGTACATAGCGTACATATTGCTGTTCTAAATTGGTGAAGGATAATGTAAGTCTAAACTTTTTCTGCTGTGTTTATTTTGCTCCCATTACACCCGGGATAACAGGTCATTTGGATTCCTGGGTTGTAATATGGGGCCTGTCCGAGAGCTGGAGCTGGACTTAGAGAAACGGTTGAGCTTAGGGTGAAGCTCGTAGCAGGAACGTTGTGCAGCTTGCTGTCTGGCATTGCTTTACAAATTTTGCGTGTCAGCTTTGTTATGGTCAGCCTTGCTATTGTGTGATCATTCAACAGCTCGCTACTAGCTTGTTCGGTGTGTTCGCTACGCTACAGTCAATCTTCTAGAACAGTGTAGCTGTCTGGCATTGCTAATCGTGTTCTGCAAATTAACGTGTTACGTTGGGGTATTCTGCAATTGTACTGTGCATAGCGAATAACTTATGCCACCTAGACGAGTCAGACGTCTGGTGTCGGCATATACTTTGCATAACCTACCTAAATTGTCCCTACAGCGTTGTTGGCAAATTGCTCGTTCCATTGGCATTAAATACAAACGCACTCTCACAGCTGCGCAACTGCGTTCACTGATTGCTGACAAACTTATAGAAGAAGAGATGGCACATCAGACTCCTCCCTCTACGGGAGCTAGGGCAAAAACTCCTATGTTCTCGCAGGAGGAAGATGATACACCTACGGAGCAAAATGGTCAGTATAGTGCAGCTGGGTTGTCTCAGGGTGAATCAGCGTCGTTGGCACTTGAGCTGGCAAAAATCAATCTTGAGCAAACTAGGGAACAGAGAGCATTCGCAAGGGAAGAATTTGGTAGGGAAAGAGAAAGGAGGCAGTTTTCGCATTCTGTAAATGATTTTAGTTTACAAAAAGCAGTACAGCTTGTTCCCCACTTCAATGAGGCCGAACCAGAACAATTTTTCGAAAGCTTCGAAAATCAGGCTCGAGCCTTGAGGTGGCCAGAACAGCATTGGGCATCGTTGGTTCATACAGCATTATTGGGTAAGGCACAGGAATTTACGTCAGTATTAAATGACGCTGAATTTTCTGATTATCAAGTAGTGAAGACCACAGTGTTGGGAGCATATACATGTATCCCAGCCAAATACCGTAAGCTTTTTAAATTAAGCAGGCGGCAGCTTGGTCAATCCCTAGTGGACTTTGTGAGACAGCAAACCAAAGCTTTTACCAGCTGGTATAAAGCAAGTGGTGTCTCTACCTTTGAGGAGCTGGTACAGCTTATTCTGATTAATAACCTGCTGGAATCTGTGGGACTAGAGGTTCGAGTCTTTCTGCAGGATCGTGACTTAACCACTGCATTGGAGGCAGCCAGGTTGGCTGATACCTTCGAAACTAACCGCTCCTTGTCCGAGCGGTCCCGTCTCTCTTTTCAACAGCCTGGCATCAGCAGAGATCGTCAACCTTGAAGAATGAAGTGCCAGCCGGAGGGAGAACGTCTACGTCAGCCAACTAAGTCACCTGGTGAGCCACACTTCTCAACTTAGGGTCCACCTGCGGAGAGGCAAACTACTCATGGTGCATCTCGACAACAGTATCCAGAGACACCAGCCAGAACGACACCATTTGCAACGTCAGCAGGGAGTAAAGGGCAAGCCTGTCGTCTGCTGCTTCTGTAACAAAGTAGGTCACATCCGTCCCAACTGCCCCCATAAACTTCAACCCATTGGGAAAATCTCTAATATCCCTAGTAACACGTCCCCTAGAGAAGTAGAAAAAGGTATGGCCCCTTATTATTGCACGAGTCTTATTTCCCTTGAGGAAAACTCAGAAACAACTGAAGTAAAGACCTTAGAGATACTGGAGCATATTGCTCACTTGTAAGAGAAGGAATGTTACCCCTTTCAGAGAACACTTCCTTGAATTCCTCTGTTTTATTGGAAGCATTTGGAGGAGCTATATATTCTGTTCCTTTGCATAAAATTTATGTACAGTGCAAATATTACACTGGGTACTTGACTGTAGGTGTCTCAAAAGGATTTCCCATGAAAGATGCCATGTTATTACTGGGTAATAACATTACTACTGTTAGTTCGTGTCCTGAACCTATAATGATTAATTCTTCTCCGGTGTTGGCCATAACTCGGGCAACATCCCAAGGGTTGTCTGGAGAGAATGTTGACCTATCCTTGGACGACTCCGATCTCGGAATAGCCACGTTGTTTTATGAGGCACACCGGCCGGAGCCTCGTAAATCAAGTGAACAGACCCCGATCAAGCCTTCCTATTCCCAAGTTGCAGGATTGCCAGATGTCTGTTTCCATGCCCGAGGGACTGTCCTTCCGGGAGGAACAACGAAATGACCCTTCTTTAAAATTCGCTTTTCAGGCAGCAATGGGTAAATCCTCTTTGGGTCATCCGGTCAAGTATGAAGTTAAAAAATATTTGATCTGCACTGAGACTGGTAAGGAGATAGAGAGCCGGCAATTGTATGACAGGTTAGTGGTTCCAACCAAGTTTAGACCTCAAATATTAAATATACCTCATAATACGTCATTAGGAGGTCACTTAGGAATTACAAAAACCTTGTATAGAATCGCAAAAGAATTTTATTGGCCAAAATTAAAGAAAGATGTGAAGAATCATATTAGGTGTTGCCAAGAATGTCAGCAAGTAGGGAAACATGGACATTCCATTAAACCTGCACCTCTCCAACCTATACCTGCTGATGGAGAGCCTTTTGCAGATTTAATTATAGATTGTGTAGGTCCACTACCTAGGTCAAAGTCGGGAAATCAATATTTATTTAAGATTATGGATAAAGTAACCAGATATCCTGAAGCAATTCCCATGCGTAGTATTAATACTAAAGCTATTCTCAAAGCTTTAACAAAATTCATTTCTTGTTTTGGCATTCCTAAAACTATTCAAAGTGATCAAGGTACTAACTTCACTGCCAAAGCATTTAGGGAAGTATTAACCAGGTTAGGGATAATCCACAACTTATCCACTGCCTATCATCCTCAGTCCCAAGGCGCCTTGGAAAGATTCCATCAGACATTAAAAACAATGATGAGAACTTTTTGCATGCACTTTCCTACAGACTGGGATGAATCACTACCTTTGTTGCTGTTCTCAGTACGAGAGACGGTGCAAGAGTCTACAGGGTATAGTCCGTTTGAGCTGATCTTTGGGCACAATGTACGAGGTCCTCTTCGGGTGCTCAAAGAAGGATGGATGGGAGAAGACGTTAGCTCAACACTCTACAACCCGTCTTCAAGGTTGCAGGTGGCACGTCAGTTAGCCAAGGCTAACCTAAAGACAGCTCAAAGTAAGATGAAACAGAGGTATGACGGAAGTGCACAATTCCGCTCCTTCCATCCAGGAGACAAGGTGTTGGTGCAGGAACCTATACCTGGCCACACCTTGAAAGCTAGATTTACGGGACCTATGCAGATTGTAAGTAGATTATCTGATGTAAATTATGTGGTAGCTCCCATTGATAAGACCTCAAAAACTAAAATTTACCACATCAATCAATTAAAGTCTTTTCATTCACCAGATAAAGTCCCAGTAATGATTCTGTCCTCTACCTCTGAGGACGACTCTGATTCTTTGCACTCTATCTCTGAAATTAATATTAAACTTTCAAATTCTGTCCTCCTCAAGGATCCTAGCCCTTTAATGGAGGGATTATCTGAAACCCAAGCAACAAATTTAACGGAGCTTCTACAGTCATATCCTAATATTTTTTCGGATGTGCCGAAAAAAATGTACGTTAGGTTATCATGATGTAGATGTGGGAAACTCTAAACCAATTAAACTCTCCCCCTACAGAGCTAATCCTGAAAAGCAAAGGCTACTTCAGCAGGAAGTAGAAATTTTGTTAAAGCATGGTTTAGTGGAGGAGTTATCTAGTCCATGGGCTTCACCGTGCATCCTTGTGAAGAAGGCTGATGGAGGGTTTCGTATGTGTACAGACTACCGTAAGGTGAACGAGGTCTCCATTACAGATGCTTACCCTCTTCCTCGTCTGGATGACGTAATTGACTTTGTGGGTAAGGCTACTTTTGTGTCCAAGTTAGATCTCATTAAAGGCTACTATCAGGTACCTTTGACGGATAAGGCGAAGGAAATCTCTGCCTTCGTAATTCCAGGAGGTCATTATCAATACAGTTACCTCCTTCGGAATGAAAAATTCCCCCTCTTCATTCCAGAAACTTATCCATCAGGCTATTAAAGGACTTGAAGGCACGGCAGCGTACCTAGATGATATTGTTGTGGTGTCTGATACTTGGGATCAACACCTACTTAGACTTAAGGCTCTTTTTGAGACCTTTAAGAGTTCCCATTTAACATTTAATTTATCTAAATCTTCCTTTGGCCAGGCCACTATCACTTTTCTAGGCAATGAAGTAGGTAGTGGTAAAGTTGCACCAAAACTTTCTAAAGTTTTTGCTATTAAAGATTATCCAGTTCCTCATGATAGGATATCTCTTCAACGTTTCCTAGGCATGATAGGATTTTACAGAAGATTCTGTAAGAATTTCTCAGATATTGTAGCCCCTCTTACCTCTCTTACCAGTCACAGAGTTCCCTTTAATTGGACCTCAGACTGTAACACTGCTTTTAATAAAGCAAAAAGATTATTGTGTACTGCACCCATTCTCTTGTCTCCAGACTTCTCCAAACCTTTTTCATTACAGGTTGATGCTTGTGAGTCTGGGGTTGGGGCAGTACTATTACAAAACGAGAATGAGGAGTTGCAGCCTGTAGCATACTTTTCAGCCAAGTTCCAGCCACATCAGAGGGCTTACTCTACCATTGAAAAAGAAGCCCTCGCGCTGGTACTGGCTTTGGAGCATTTCGATGTTTATGTGGGCCAGACATCGCAGGTGGTCACAGTCTACAGTGATCACAATCCTCTAGTATATCTCCAAGCCATGAAGAACCACAACACAAGGCTTATGCGCTGGACGCTAAGGCTGCAACCCTATAATCTGTCCATTAAATATATTGCCGGCAAAGAAAATATGTTGGCAGACTCTTTATCTAGAGTATAATAATTTATTTAGGTTAGGATGTTATTTGTGGTAACCCCTTTTCACGCTTTTTTTTTTATCCCCTGGTGTGGTTTTTTTTTTTTTTAGTGAGGGGATGCGGGCTACCGTCCGCCTGTATCTTGGACCTATGCTAGCCTGTCTGACTGCTGTCTCACTCTAAGTTTAGGGTTTGGCTTTTGGTCACGAGAAAAGCTGACCTCTATCTAAGAGTTGGATGGTGGAGAGGAAAGGCGGTCCCATTATTTTGTGCCATGGCGGCACGGTTACCACTGGGAGGTGGCAGCCTAATCCTGAGCCTTCTCGGGGTGGGGGGTGTGGCATGCAAAGAGTACGTAACCTTTATTCGGCGCATGTACACACCCTCATTTACAGGCTATCTCCCCCAACCAGCGAACCAGGTTGCTAAGAGTTGATGATGGGGCCCCGTCGTTCAACTAGTGACCAGGTTCTAGCCAATAAGATGGTTTTGGCAATCGCAGAGGTTATGTGGGTACCGCTCTCCTGTCTGCCCTTGTCATTCCCATGCTAGAGCTGGTTGAAGCACGGTCTGCTCTCTTGTGGCTTCTTTTTCTGCCTTGCTTACCGTGGAGTGCACTATACTTATCACTGTACATAGTGTACATATTGCTGTTCTAAATTGGTGAAGGATAATATAAGTCTAAACTTTTTCTGCTGTGTTTATTTTGCTCCCATTACACCCGGGATAACAGGCCATTTGGATTCCTGGGTTGTAATACACACACACACACACACACACACACACAAACATACACACAGACACAGACAGACAGACAGACATATTGGAGTATGCGGCACCAGTTTGGAACCCACACCTAGCCAAACACGTAAAGAAACTAGAGAAAGTGCAAAGGTTTGCAACAAGACTAGTCCCAGAGCTAAGAGGTATGTCCTACGAGGAGAGGTTAAGGGAAATCGACCTGACGACACTGGAGGACAGGAGAGATAGGGGGACATGATAACGACATACAAAATACTGAGAGGAACTGACAAGGTGGACAAAGATAGGATGTTTCAGAGATGGGACACAGCAACAAGGGGACAGTGTTGGAAGTTGAAGACACAGATGAATCACAGGGATGTTAGGAAGTATTTCTTCAGCCACAGAGTAGTCAGGAAGTGGAATAGTTTGGGAAGCGATGTATTGGAGGCAGGATCCATACATAGCTTTAAGTAGAGGTATGATAAAGCTCACGGTTCAGGGAGAGTGACCTAGTAGCGACCAGTGAAGAGGCAGAGCCAGGAGCTAGGACTCGACCCCTGCAACCTCAACTAGGTGAGTACAACTAGGTGAGTACACACACACACACACACACACACACACACACGCTTGGACTCGACCTCTGCAACCACAACTAGGTGAGTACACACACACACACACACACACACACACACACACACACACACACACACACACACACACACACGCATTCACACATAACATACACATAACAGACCACAGCAGAATCCATGGAAAGCCGAGAAGGGAAAATGACAGGCCTCTGAGCCCAAGTACATTAGCTAGTGAAACTGAAGAAAGGAAAGCTGCAATGAAGGAAATCAAATTGAATGAGGGGATACACAGGGATATGCAGTGGGAGAATGAAAGGGTGAGGTCAGTCTTTGTGTATGGGCTCCAGGAAGTTGAAGGGGAAACATATGAAGCAGGAAAATAAGGGAAAAAAAAGCAATTGAAAGCATCATGAAAGCAATAGAAGACGACATGACCCAGCTCGAAAATTTTCAGAGAATAGGGGGGTTTGTAAAAAAAAAGAACCCGGCCAGTGAAAGTGACCTTCAAGGCAGAATCGACTCGGAACAGGATCCTGCAGGAGAAAGCACGATTAAGGGACATGCCAGCATACAGGAAGATGTATCTCGACCGCGAGAGAACACAAGAAGAAAGGCAGAAACTGAGAGATGGTACAAAGGCGAGAGGAGGAAAGAGAGGGGATGGAGAAGACAGACAGGAGATCCAAGACACACGAAGATCAAATACAGCCTTCCTCACAACTTCCTATAGAAGCCTCGCAACCAGGTCAACCCCAGTGCAACCAAACACTCTAAACCAAAACACCCATGCCACATCCAATGCCCCCACCCACTGCATTACAAACTCCACCCCCCAGCAGCCACCCATAGTTCCTTATCAGGTCTCCCACTTCCCCAACCCCAATACACCTCCCAGACCACAGTCTTAGAAAAGAAGTTCAAGGTGTGGTATACAAATGCAGATGGAATAACAAATAAGTATGAGGAGTGGCACGAAAGAATCAAGGAGACATCCCCAGACATAATAGCACTCACAGAAACAAAACTCACCAGAATAATAACAGATTCAATCTTTCCATCCGGATATCAAATCCTCAGGAAAGACAGAGGGAGGAAAGGGGGAGGAGGAGCTGCACTGCTCATTAAAAACCAGTGGGGTTTTGAGAAAATGGAAGGAATGGATTGCACGGGCGAAAGGGACTACTTAGTAGGAACAATCCAGTCTGAGGGACATAAGGTGATAATTGCAGTAATGTACAACCCACCACAGAACTGCGGGAGGCCAAGGGAAGAATATGATGAGAGCAACAGAGCAATGGTCGACACACTAGCCGAGATGGCCAGGAGAGCACACATGAGGGGAGCAAAGTTACTAGTTATGGGTGATTCCAATCACAAGGAGATTGACTGGGAAAGCCTGGAACCCCATGGGGGTTCCGAAAAATGGAGAGCCAAGATGATGGATGTGGTACTGGAAAACCTCATGCATCAACATGTTAGAGACACTACCAGAGAGAGAGGAGAGGATGAACCAGCAAGACTGGACCTTGTATTCACCTTGAGTAGTTCGGACATCGAGGATATCATGTATGAAAGGCTCCTGGGAGCTAGCGACCATGTGGTTCTGTGCTTTGACTACATAGTTGAGCTCCAAGTGGAGAGAGTAGCAGGAATAGAGTGGGAAAAACCAAAGTACAAAAGGGGGAACTACTCAGGCATGAGGAACCTCCTTCAAGACATTCAGTGGGAGAGGGAACTGACAGGAAAACCAGCACAAGAAATGATGGACAATGTGCCAACAAAATGCAAGGAGGCAGAGGAGAGGTTTGTTCCCAAGGGAAACAGAAATAATGGGAAGAACAGAACGAGTCCTTGGTTCACCCAAAGGTGTAGGGAGGCAAAAACTAGGTGTACTAGAGAATGGAAAAGGTACAGAAGACAGAGAACTCAGGAAAATAAAGAGATTAGCCGAAGAGCCAGAAACGAAGGGAGGCTCAGCGACAATATGAAAATGACATAGCATCGAAAGTCAAGACTGACCCGAAGCTGTTGTACAGCCACATCAGGAGGAAAACAACAGTCAAGGACCAGGTAATCAGACTGAGAAAGGGTGATGGGGAATTCACAAGAAACGACCGAGAGGTATGTCAGGAGCTCAACACGAGATTTAAAGAAGTATTTACAGTGGAAACCAGTAGGACTCCAGGAAATCAGAGCAGGGGGGTACATCAGCAAGTGCTGGATGAGGTACATATAACAAAGGAGGAGGTGAAGAAGCTGCTATGCGAACTTGACACCTCAAAGGCGGTGGGACCAGACAACATCTCTCCGTGGGTCCTCAAAGAGGGAGCAGAGATATTGTGTGTACCATTAACAAAGATCTTCAACACATGATTTGAAACTGGGCAATTCCCCGAGGTATGGAAGATGGCAAATGTAGTCCCAATTTTTAAAAAAGGAGACCTGTATCACTAACGTGTATAGTATGCAAGGTCATGGAGAAGATCATCAGGAGGAGAGTGGTGGATCACCTGGAAAGAAACAAGTGTATAATTGACAACCAGCACGGTTTCAGGGAAGGAAAATCCTGTGTCACAAACCTACTAGAGTTTTATGACAAGGTGACAGAAGTAAGACAAGAGAGAGAGGGGTGGATCGACTGCATTTTTTTGGACTGCAAGAAGGCCTTCGACACAGTTCCTCACAAGAGGTTACTGCAAAAGCTAGAGGATCAGGCACACACAACAGGAAAGGCACTGCAATGGATCAGAGAATACCTGACAGGGAGGCAACAACGAGTCTTGGTACGTGACGAGGTGTCAGAGTGGGCGCCTGTGACAAGCGGGGTTCCACAGGGGTCAGTATTAGGACCTGTGGTGTTCTTGGTATATGTGAACGACATAACGGAAGGGATAGACTCAGAAGTGTCCTTGTTTGCAGATGATGTGAAGTTAATGAGAAGAATCAAATCTGACGAGGATCAGGCACGACTACAAAGAGACCTGGACAGGCTACAAGCCTGGTCCAGCAACTGGCTCCTTGAGTTTAACCCTGCCAAATGCAAAGTCATGAAGATTGGGGAAAGGCAAAGAAGACCGCAGACATAATATAGTTTAGATGGCCAAAGACTGCAAACCTCACTCAAGGAAAAATGTCTGGGGGTGAGTATAACACCGAGCATATCTCCTGAGGCGCACATCAATCAGATAACTGCTGCAGCATACGGGCGCCTGGCAAACCTACGGATAGCGTTCCGATACCTCAGTAAGGATTCGTTCAAGACTCTGTATACCATTTACGTCAGGCCCATACTGGAGTACGCAGCACCAGTTTGGAATCCACACCTAGTCAAGCACGTCAAGAAATTAGAGAAAGTGCAAAGGTTTGCAACAAGACTAGTCCCAGAGCTACGGGTATTGTCCTACGAAGAAAGGTTGAGGGAAATCGGCCTGAAGACACTGGAGGACAGGAGGGTCAGGGGAGACATGATAACGGCATATAAAATACTGCACGGAATAGACAAGGTGGACAAAGACGGGATGTTCCAGAGATGGAACACAGACACAAGAGGTCACAATTGGAAGTTGAAGACTCAGATGAATCAGATGGATGTTAGGAAGTATTTCTTCAGTCATATAGCAGTCAGGCCGTGGAATAGCCTAGAAAGTGACGTAGTGGAGGCGGAAACCATACATAGTTTTAAGGCGAGGTATGATAAAGCTCATGGGACAGGGAGAGA
>NW_027195179.1:170000-245000 GCF_038502225.1 Cherax quadricarinatus
TATTATTATTATTATTATTATTATTATTATTATTATTATTATTATTATGTTATGGAAGGAGTACTGAATTTCCTGAGCCAACACGCAAAGGAAACATCAAGAGTGAGAGGAGGTGATGAGCCAGCGAGACTTGATCTGCTTTTCACAAGAGATGAATATGCAACACAGGAACGTTAAACCCGTAGGATTACACAGTGCATGCGGGTGGCGGATGAAAGGAATTCGGGCTCAATTCAGGGAACCGGAGCACAGATCCAATTCCCTAGAACAAGAGCCCCTTACCATCGTCAAGGAACCTTCCTGAAGTGGAGGGTGAGAATAGAGAAAGAAAGGGTGGAAATGAGTAACAGAAAACGGAACTTGAGAACGGGTGACTACAACAGTATGAAATATTTCCTGAGTGAAGTGAAATGAGAAAGAATAGTCAGTAAGTGCAGAGGCGTCGCTAGAGCTGTCACCCGGGGCGGCATCTTTGGTGTCACCCCCATGAAATCCAAGGGCGGAGAGATGGGGGGAGTAAACTCCAGTTACATCACTGCTTCATGACCAGTTACATCACTGCTGCATGACCAGTTACATCACTGCTGCATGACCAGTTACATCACTGCTGCATGACCAGTTACATCACTGCTGCATGACCAGTTACATCACTGCTTCATGACCAGTTACATCACTGCTTCATGACCAGTTACATCACTGCTGCATGACCAGTTACATCACTGCTGCATGACCAGTTACATCACTGCTGCATGACCAGTTACATCACTGCTGCATGACCAGTTACATCACTGCTGCATGACCAGTTACATCACTGCTGCATGACCAGTTACATCACTGCTGCATGACCAGTTACATCACTGCTGCATGACCAGTTATATCACTGCTGCATGACCAGTTACATCACTGCTGCATGACCAGTTACATCACTGCTGCATGACCAGTTACATCACTGCTGCATGACCAGTTACATCACTGCTGCATGACCAGTTACATCACTGCTGCATGACCAGTTACATCACTGCTGCATGACCAGTTACATCACTGCTGCATGACCAGTTACATCACTGCTGCATGACCAGTTACATCACTGCTGCATGACCAGTTACATCACTGCTGCATGACCAGTTACATCACTGCTGCATGACCAGTTACATCACTGCTGCATGACCAGTTACATCACTGCTGCATGACCAGTTACATCACTGCTGCATGACCAGTTACATCACTGCTGCATGACCAGTTACATCACTGCTGCATGACCAGTTACATCACTGCTGCATGACCAGTTACATCACTGCTGCATGACCAGTTACATCACTGCTGCATGACCAGTTACATCACTGCTGCATGACCAGTAACTAATGTTTAACAATGAGAACGTTTAAAGGCCATAAACCAAACTTTATTAATGACAAAATAAATAATCGTAGTAATATTGAGGAAACATAAACTCAAATACCACTCTGAGTACACCAACAAATCCTACATTTCTTCATCCTCAACAATGAAAAAAAAAAGTTAAAAAATACAGAAAAACACTAGTTCCGATTTAACCTTGAGTACAGGTAACATCTCAAAGAATCTGATATTTCATTTCCTTGCCTTCAATCCTGCAACATCGTCTATCACATCATCAAAATCAATGATTTTCCCTAAACAGGCCTGTTTGTACTTGTAATCCTATAATATGCTATATAGAAACGAATAATTTTTCTCTTATGTTGCTGCAGCATAGTTTTGGTCATTAGTGTCACCTTCTTTAGAGGTTCTATGGTGTAACCCCTTAAATGGTGTCACCCGGGGCGGCCCCCCCCCCCCCCCCCCATCCCCTTACGATGCCTCTGAGTAAGTGAGACAGTAGTATAGAAGTAAAGATGATGTGATCAGTCCATCAAACTTGAATTAGTAGTTTGAGGTGGTCAGTCCCTCAGCCAAGGTGAGCAGCAGGAGGGATGAAGGAAAAAGAAAATATAGAGCAAATCAAACTGCGGAGAACGGAGAAACAAACAAGGGAGAGAGAGAGAGAGAGAGAGAGAGAGAGAGAGAGAGAGAGAGAGAGAGAGAGAGAGAGAGAGAGAGAGAGAGAGAGAGAGAGAGAGAGAGAGAGACAGACAGACAGACAGACAGACAGACAGACAAACAAAGACAGAGAGACAAAGACAGAGAGACAGACAGACAGACAGACAGACAGACAGACAGACAGACAGATAGACAGAAATTTGCAAGATTGAGAAGGGAACTAGAAAATAAGACTGAAAAGAAAGACATATGAAGGACCGACGCTGAGGCTGACTTATTCCTCGGTCACATAAGTAAAAAGATGACCACGAAGCAGCACGTGATGAAGTTGAGGCAGGAGGAAGGGAAGATAAAGGAGAATAACAGTGAAGTATTTGAGGTGCCATCTCTGAGTGAGTTACCTTTGAGTGAGTTACCCCTGAGTGAGTTATCATTGAATGAATTATTTCCGAGTTATCCCTGAATGAGTTATCCCTGAGTGAGTTATCTCTGAGTGAGTTATCTCTGAGTGAGTAATCTCTGAGTGAGTAATCTCTGAGTGAGTTATCTCTGAGTGACTGATCCCTGAGTGAGTTATCCCTGAGCGAGTTATCTCTGAGTTATCCCTGAGTGAGTTATCTTTGAGTGACTTATCCCTGAGTGAGTTATCCCTGAGTTATCCCTGAGTGAGTTATCTCTGAGTGAGTTATCACTGAGGGAGTTATCTCTGAGTTATCCCTGAGTGAATTATCTTCGAGTGAGTTATCCCTGAGTGAGTTATCTCTGAGTTATCCCTAAGTGAGTTTTCTTTGAGTGAGTTATCCCTGAGTTATCCCTGAGTGAGTTATCTCTGAGTTAGTTATCCCTGAGTTATCCCTGAGTGAGTTATCTCTGAGTTAGTTATCCCTGAGTTATCCCTGAGTGAGTTATCTCTGAGTTAGTTATCCCTGAGTTATCCCTGAGTGAGTTATCTCTGAGTTAGTTATCCCTGAGTTATCCCTGAGTGAGTTATCTCTGAGTTAGTTATCCCTGAGTTATCCCTGAGTGAGTTATCTCTGAGTTAGTTATCCCTGAGTTATCCCTGAGTGAGTTATCTCTGAGTGAGTTATCTCTGAGTTATCCCTGAGTGAGTTATCTCTGAATGACTTTATCCCTGAGTGAGTTATCTCTGAGTTAGTTATCCCTGAGTTATCCCTGAGTGAGTTATCTCTGAGTTAGTTATCCCTGAGTTATCCCTGAGTGAGTTATCTCTGAGTTAGTTATCCCTGAGTTATCCCTGAGTGAGTTATCTCTGAGTTAGTTATCCCTGAGTTATCCCTGAGTGAATTATCTTCGAGTGAGTTATCCCTGAGTGAGTTATCCCTGAGTGAGTTATCTCTGAGTTAGTTATCCCTGAGTTATCCCTGAGTGAGTTATCTCTGAGTGAGTTATCTCTGAGTTATCCCTGAGTGAGTT
This sequence comes from Cherax quadricarinatus, assembly GCF_038502225.1. NCBI lineage: Eukaryota > Metazoa > Arthropoda > Malacostraca > Decapoda > Parastacidae > Cherax > Cherax quadricarinatus. The sequence goes on from NW_027195179.1 coordinate 173,454, forward strand.
ATCTCTGAATGACTTTATCCCTGAGTGAGTTATATCTGAGTTAGTTATCCCTGAGTTATCCCTGAGTGAGTTATCTCTGAGTTAGTTATCCCTGAGTTATCCCTGAGTGAGTTATCTCTGAGTTAGTTATCCCTGAGTTATCCCTGAGTGAGTTATCTCTGATTTAGTTATCCTGAGTTATCCCCTGAGTGAGTTATCTCTGAGTTAGTTATCCCTGAGTTATCCCTGAGTGAGTTATCTCTGAGTTAGTTATCCCTGAGTTATCCCTGAGTGAGTTATCTCTGAGTGAGTTATCTCTGAGTTATCCCTGAGTGAGTTATCTCTGAATGACTTTATCCCTGAGTGAGTTATCTCTGAGTTAGTTATCCCTGAGTTATCCCTGAGTGAGTTATCTCTGAGTTAGTTATCCCTGAGTTATCCCTGAGTGAGTTATCTCTGAGTTAGTTATCCCTGAGTTATCCCTGAGTGAGTTATCTCTGAGTTAGTTATCCCTGAGTTATCCCTGAGTGAGTTATCTCTGAGTTAGTTATCCCTGAGTTATCCCTGAGTGAGTTATCTCTGAGTTAGTTATCCCTGAGTTATCCCTGAGTGAGTTATCTCTCAGTGAGCTGGTTCTGAATTATTATTATTATTATTATTATTATTATTATTATTATTATTATTATTATTATTATTATTATTATTATTATTATTATTATTATTAATATTATTATTATTATTATTATTATTATTATTATTATTATTATTATTATTATTATTATTATCGTCTCTGTTGCTGTTGTTATTAACGTTATTATTATAATATTCTTGGTGAAGCGCTAAATCCGTAGGGGTCATACAACGCCTGGGGAATGGTAGACAGTCTCAGTTCATGGAAGGGAAATGGGGGGAGTGATAGCTTCATTTCCTTGGATCTGGAGCCCTTAACCAGGCATCAAAATTTTTTTCCCACGCGTCTCTCAAAATGTTTTTCTTCACGATTAAACTACACGATAAAGCTCTGTACAATAAAGCTCTACGTGATAAAGCTCTACATGGTAAAGCTCTACGTGATAAAGCTCTACATGGTAAAGCTCTGCGTGATAAAGCTCTACATGGTAAAGCTCTGCGTGATAAAGCTCTACATGGTAAAGCTCTGCGTGATAAAGCTCTACATGGTAAAGCTCTGCGTGATAAAGCTCTACCTGGTAAAGCTCTGCGTGATAAAGCTCTACATGGTAAAGCTCTGCATGATAAAGCTCTTCACAATAAAGCTCTACGAGATAAAGCTCTACGCGGTAACGCTCTTCACAAATCATTACACGATAAAGCTCTACATGATACAGCTCTACATGATACAGCTCTACATGATACAGCTCTACATGATACAGCTCTACATGATAAAGCTCTACATGATACAGCTCTACATGATACAGCTCTACATGATACAGCTCTACATGATACAGCTCTACATGATACAGCTCTACATGATACAGCTCTACATGATAAAGCTCTACATGATACAGCTCTACACATTTTTTCGGGAATTTCCTGCATTAATTGAATATCTCAGGGATTACCTGTAAATACCTGTAAATGCCGAGGGCATTTACAGACAATTTACTCTCTTTTTTATTACCAAATTTTCAACGATTCACTCGCCAGTTTTCCCCAATTTTCACACATTTACTGTGCGAAATATACGCATAAAATGGGACTGAAACAAGATAATTGTAAATTGTTAATAGAAAAATAGGCATTTATAAATTGGTGATTGCAAATCGGAGGTTAAAATTGTTAATTGTTTACGTGCCGCTTGGAGGGGCCACCAGCACGGAGAGTGTTGCCAATTTACGTACACACGAAGGGTGGCAGTAAATATTCATAATTCTCTGGCTATTTATATACAAAGTATGTTTGGGTGGGAGGCGAGGCGGTGGTGGTAACACTGGGAGCAGCTGCTGATGGGAAGTGAGAGAGAGTGAGAGTGAAAGAGAGAGAGAGATAGATAGATAGATAGAGAGAGAGAGAGAGAGAGAGAGAGAGAGAGAGAGAGAGAGAGAGAGAGAGAGAGAGAGAGAGAGAAGAAAGAGAGAGATAGTCTCACCTACGAATGTGAGTGACCTTACTGTTATGTAAAAGGCTTGACGAAGCTCCTGGAGAGCGAAACGTTGTCTCAATAAAAAGCCCAGTGTTATAATAATAATAATAATAATAATAATAATAATAATAATAATAATAATCTTTAATTTCTACATGTATAAGGTATACAGTCCTAGCTGATATCAATGACATATTACTGTATAGAAAGCTTCTTGTTATGCAGAGCACTTTGGGCAAATCAGGTCAATTTTGTCCCCAGGATGCGACCCACACCAGTCGACTAACACCCAGGTACCTATTTTACCGATAGGTGTCTTAAGGAAACACGTCCTAATGTTTCCAGTCATGCAGGGGGTCGAACTCTGGACTTCAGTGTGTAAATTGAGTGCAGGTATCACTCACTTGGCTCCACTTCGTGGTCAGCAAGAAGTGAGCTTCTACACACCAAGACGGGCAGCAAACAGCAATTACACTCTGGTTGTACCCTTCTCAGGAACATCACTTCATCTGAGATCATTCACTCCTAGAATGATTCGAGTCTGCAACATGTTCATACAGCATAATGACATCAATAAAATGAAACCAGTTGACCAAATGAAAACACTGGCCCACAGATGGCTCCAACTTCATCATATTCTCTGTTTGTTTGTCTCATAACAATAAAAAGATTTTAAAATGAGCTGAGGTAGGTAACAGCTATTAGATTGTAAATAAAGGTAGGAACTCACAGCCTAACTTCGTAAAACCATTGTGTAAATAACGGAGAGAGAGAGAGAGAGAGAGAGAGAGAGGATGTTGACAACCAAGTGAAAGCCTTCACTGGACACATCCTTAATCTACAACAAGAACACATTCCTCACCGGCAATATGTGACGAAGCCTACAGATCAGCCTTGGTTTGGCTTTCGTTGTAGAGAGGCTGCTACTGCTAAGTACAAAGCATGGCGAAGGTATAACAGACATCCTACCACCTATAACAGGAACTTGCACATGCAAGCCTGTAGGCATATACGTGATGTTCAAAAGTGGGCCATTGCTAAATGGGAGGTGGACACTAAAAGAAAGTTAGCATCAGGTAGGGTAGGCTCCAAAACCTGGTGGTCCCTGGTCAAGGACAGACAAGGTTATCTGCCTGATGAACTTATTCCACCTCTAAATCGACAGGATGGGACCACCTCTACTAGTAGTCAAGAGAAGGCGGACCTCTTTGCTGGACACTTTGCTACCAAAATGCAAGTTCCTGATCCAGCAAGGGACCCTCCTTGGTTAGCTGCAACAACTGTGTCAAAACTGTCAGTGGGGACAATAAGGCAGGAGGAGGTGCATTTCCTACTTAAATCGCTTGACCAAGAAAAGGCTGTGAGCCCAGACAAGTTGAGCCCAAGATTGTTGAGAAGATGTGCAGACCAGCTAGCAGCACCTCTAACTCGCATCTTTCAGCACTGCCTAGTACAGTGTAAATGGCCCTCTCTATGGAAAGAGGCGAATGTAGTCCCTGTTCACAAAAAGAAGAGCAGAGCAGAAATCAGCAACTACAGACCAGTGTCACTCCTGTCAATCACTGGTAAGATCCTTGAGACAATAATCTCAAGACAAATGACAGAGTTTTTTGACTACCACTCACTACTTTGTGATCGTCAATATGGCTTCAGGAAAGGTTACTCTGCTGCTGATCTGTTGTTAAACCTCTCCACTAAGTGGCACCAGTCACTGGATGAATCCAAAGTCAGCTGTGTGGCAGCACTGGACATTGCTGGCGCTTTCGAAGGGTGTGGCACCAGGGCCTCTTAGCAAAACTTCAAGCACTGGGAATTGCAGGCTCTACGCTATGTCTCCTCAGTGACTACCTTCATGGTAGATCTCTAAGTGTAGTTCTCAATGGAACGGAATCAGCAAGACATCCTATTGGGGCAAGTGTTCCACAAGGAAGCGTGCTGGGTCCATTGTTATGGAATGTCTACTTCAACGACCTTCTTCATCTCATCCCAGAATCACATGCATATGCAGACGACTGTACACTGACATTCACTTATCCAAGAGAAGAAATGCCAGCTGCTCTAAGCTACATCAATCACCAGCTGAGAGCTATATCAGCTTGGGGAAATAGATGGCAAGTAACATTTGCACCTGAGAAAACGCAAATGATGATCGTCTCTAGGCACCATGATGGTAATGCTGGTGCAGTAGTAAGGATGAATGGGAGGATGTTGGCACCTGGAGAAGAAGTTGATATCCTTGGGGTGAAATTTGACTCCAAACTAACCATGAAGAACCATGTTGTAAATCTTGCAAACAAGGCAGCCAGGAAGCTTACAGCACTTCGCCGTATCTCCCATCTGCTTGACAGTAGGGGTTGCAAGATCCTGTACGAGGCTGCAAGTACGCTCGCACCTTGAGTATGCTCCACTTTCTTGGTTTGCCTGCCCCCCTCATCTGCGACTGCTTGACAGAGTAGAGAACAGAGCAAGACGTCTCATCTCTCGCCTGGACCCATCCTGGATAGATCTGTCATTTCAGCAGAGCCTTCAACATAGGAGGGATGTGGGTGGCCTTACTGTTATGTACAAGGCCAATATTGTCAAAATACCACACTTGGATCCACTTCGAGGACAGCGTGAAACAAGCTTTTATGCCACAAGACGGGCAGAAAGCAGCAACTTCACTCTGGCTGTACCCTTCTCCAGAACATCACTCCATCTGAGATCATACATACCCAGGATGACTCGAGTATGGAACACATTCGTACAGCATAATGATGTCAACGAGATAAAGTCAGTTGATCAAATGAAAATGCTGGCCCACAGATGGCTCCAACTTCATCCTGTTTCCTACTTGTATGTCTCATAATAAAAATGCTTTCAAATGAGCTGATGTAGGTAACAGCTCTTAGCTTGCCAATAAAGTTAGGAATCCTTAACCTGTAAATAGCTGTCAATAAAGCTAGGGATCCTTAACCTTGTCAAACCCTGTGTAAAAAAAAAAAAAAAAAGAGAGGAGAGAGAGAGAGAGAGAGAGAGAGAGAGAGAGAGAGAGAGAGAGAGAGAGAGAGAGAGAGAGAGAGAGAGAGAGAGAGGAGAGAGAGATTTTAAAGTTCAGACTGAGGATATTTATTTCTACCTACTCTAAATGAAAGACTATCATATATTATGTAAAGCAGAAGGTTCTCTCTCCCCTCCACACCCTCCTGTTACTGCCAGCGTGGAACAGAGGTAAACATATACCATCCCATATTAGAAAGGAAGTGGCATTGAATTTACAGAAGAGATGGAAGTGGATGAAAGACATGGCTACAAGTGCCTCCACCCACTGTTGTTACACCATAACTACTGTTACTCCACTGTCACTCACAAAGCTGTGTGGACCTATGGTTCTACTGCTGGCTCTCACTAGTTCTACTTTTGGCTACTGTGATGCAGGCAAATGTAAACCACAGCTGTGGCTTCCCTAAATAGCACTTCTACCTCTACTTCTACCACTGCTGTTGCTAGCGCATTGTTTTCGTCCTGATGTAGTTGTTGAATAAACATCAGAAATCCGCTAATTTCAGTTTGTCCAGCACAGTGTCTAGTTGAAGCCAATGTTTACAAAGTGACTGTCCATTTGGTTCTTCAATGTCTACATTGTCCTGGCGCTTACAAAGTCAGTGGGCAGTTTGCTCTGCTCTCTTGTAATTCTTACACACTTTCGATTTGCATCTGCTTCTGAGTTTCATCTTACTGCTGTCAGTTGTTGACTAGTCTTGCACTGTAGATAGTTCTTCGTGTTTGAATACACCAAGAGTATTCATTATCCTAGAGTCTGAATGAGATTTCGTCTCAGTCTCTGTATCCTAGAAGAGAGCATAGTTAATGTTTTTAGTCCTCCTTCACACTGGTTGTTTGTGAGTGTTTGGTAGCTCTTCTCTGTACCATCTTCAGTCTATTTTCATCTTGGAAATAAAAGAAAATCTGAACAGCATATTCAAGGTGCGATCTATACAGGGCGGTACAGAGTCACCATGATTTCTGGTGTTGTGTATTTGAAGCTGCAAGCTATGAAACCTGGCATGTTGCTAGTTTTACTGCCAGAAGGTCATTTTCTTGTATAGTTTCGGTTAGCTTGTCGTCAAACACTTTGTATTCATGATTCAGATTGTTATAGCCAAAACGCATTACATTTCACGTGTCTATATGGGAAATCATCTTCCACGTCTCCGACCACAGCGTCACCCTACCCATACTCAAAAAATTTGTTCCGGACGAGAGAGAGAGAGAGAGAGAGAGAGAGAGAGAGAGAGAGAGAGAGAGAGAGAGAGAGAGAGAGAGAGAGAGAGAGCACAGAGAGTAGAGCAATAAATGTTAAAGTAGCCTCAGTAAGTGTAACAACAAAGCAGCAACGTCAGCAGTAGTAGCAACGGAAGATAATGACGTCAGCAGTGGCAGCAAGAGAAAATAACGTCAGCAGTGGTAACAGCGAGAAATAATAGTGTCAGCAGTGGTAGCATTAGAAAATGACGCCAACACTGGTAACAACAGAAGATAATAACGTCAGCAGAGATAGCAATATCGGCAATGGCAGCAACGGAAACTAAACTCAGCAGTGATAATAACAGAAGATAACGTCAGCAGTGGTAGCAACGAAAGAATAATAACGTCATTAATGGTAGCAACGGAAGCTAATAACGTCAGCAGTTTTCACCACAGCCGTTAACCCAGCAGCTGTTGGCACAGCAGCTGCTGCTGCCACCACAACTGGGAGGCACTAACCTCGTCTCACTGAACATTTCTACTCGCCATCACTCGGAAAACTTTTTCTACGCTCACTTGTGTTAATTGTCACATTCCTTACTACAGCTGAGTGTGACATTACTTGGCTGCTCTTCTAACTTCGTACCAAAGTGTAGTAACTTCACAACAAGGAGTTACGCTGTCTCTAATCTCTTTTTGTAAGAGCACTGAAAGAAATTTATAAAGCCTATTCATTTAGACCGAGGAAATTGCGGTCACTTATTTAAGATATTGAGAGTGTTTGGTGTATGTAAATAGGTTCATGTAAAGCTTATCAAGAATTTCGATTGAAGAATGAGACTCATGTACAACATTTGGAAATATTTATTGAGGAAACGTTTCGCCACACTGTGGCTTCGTCAGTCCAATAGAAGGTACTGTGGAAAAAAAAGAGGAGAATTTCTATTGGTTAAGAGTTGATGATTTGGGGTAAACCAGAGGGAGGACGTAATTGATCGTTCCATTCCACTCAGGGAAGGTTCAGTGAAGGAATAACATCTCAGAATCAACCTTCCTGACACCTTTCCTTCCACCAGTGTTACTGACACTTTCCACCAGTGTTACTGATACTTTCCACCAGTGTTACTGACACCTTCCACCAGTGTTACTGACACCTTCCACCAGTGTTACTGACACCTTCCACCAGTGTTACTGACACCTTCCACCAGTGTTACTGACACCTTCCATCAGTGTTACTGACACTTTCCACCAGTGTTACTGACACTTTCCACCAGTGCTACTGACACCTTCCACCAGTGTTATTGAAAACTTTCATCAGTGTTACACCTTTCATCACAGTTACTTACACCTTCCATCAATGTTACTGACATCTTCCACCAGTGTTACTGACATCTTCCACCAGTGTTACTGACACCTTCCACCAGTGCTACTGACACCTTCCATCAGTGTTACTGACACCTTCCATCAGTGTTATTGAAAACTTTCATCAGTATTACACCTTTCATCACAGTTACTTACACCTTCTATCAGTGTTACTGACATCTTCCACCAGTATTACTGACATCTTCCACCAGTGTTACTGACACCTTCCATCAGTGTTACTGACACCTTCCACCAGTGTTCCTGACACCTTCCATCAGTGTTACTGACACCTTCCATCAGTGTTACTGACAGCTTCCATCAGTGTTACTAACAGTTTCCATCAGTGTTACTGACACCTTCCATCAGTGTTACTGACAGCTTCCATCAGTGTTACTAACAGTTTCCATCAGTGTTACTGTTACCTTCCATCACTGTTACTGTTACCTTCCATCACTGTTACTGTTACCTTCCATCACTGTTACTGTTACCTTCCATCACTGTTACTGTTACCTTCCATCACTGTTACTGTTACCTTCCATCACTGTTACTGTTACCTTCCATCACTGTTACTGACACTTTCCACCAGTGTTCCTGACACCTTCCATAACTGTTGCTGACACCTTCCATTAGTGTTACTGACACCTTCCATCAGTGTTACTGACACTTTCCACCAGTGTTCCTGACACCTTCCATCAGTGTTACTGACACCTTCCACCAGTGTTGCTGACACTTTCCATCAGTGTTACTTACACCTTCCATCAGTGTTCCTGACACCTTAAGCAGGCACAGTGCCACTCATGGTTCACTCGACGCTATCGACCTGTGAGCACACCCCACCTCTCATGTCCTCCCACACACTCTCACATCTTTCCACACACTCTTACATCTTCCCACACACTTTTACATCTTCTCACACACTCTCACATCTTCCCACACACTCTCACATCTCACACACTCTCACATCTCACACACTCTCACATCTCACACACTCTCACATCTTCGCACACACTCTCACATCTTCCCACACATTCTCACATCTTCTCACACACTCTTACATCTTCCCACTCACTCTCACATCTCACACACTCTCACATCTTCTCACACACTCTCACATCTTCCCACACACTCTCACATCTTCCCACACATTCTCACATCTTCTCACACACTCTTACATCTTCCCACACACTCTCACATCTTCCCACACATTTTCATATCTTCTCACACACTCTTACATCTTCCCACACACTCTCACATCTTCCCACACATTCTCACATCTTCTCACACACTCTTACATCTTCCCACACACTCTCACATCTTCCCACACATTCCTACAACTTTCCACACAGTCTCACATCTTCCCACACACTCTCACATCTTCCCACACATTCCTACATCTTTCCACACACTTTCACATCTTCCCACACATTCCTACATCTTTCCTCACACTCTTACATCTTCCCACACACTCTCACATCTTCCCACACACACTCTCACATTTTCCCACACACTCTCACATCTTCCCACACATTCCTACATCTTCCCACATACTCTTATATATTCCCACACACTCACAGTACCAGTGAACTTTCTCACTGGTACCGTGAGAAAGTTCACTGGTACTGTGAGATAGTTCACTTATACCGTGAGAAAGTTCACTGGTACTGTGAGATAGTTCACTTATACCGTGAGAAAGTTCACTGGTACCGTGGGAAGGTTCACTGGTACCGTGGAAAAGTTTACTAGAACCGCGAGAAAGTTCACTGGTATCTTGGGAAAGTTCAACGGTACTATGAGAAAGTTCACTGGTACCGTGGGAAAGTTCACTGGTACCATGAGAAAGTTCATTGGTGCAATTGGAAAGCTCACTGTTGCTGTGGGAAAGTTCACTGGTTCCGTGAGAAAGTTCACTGGTACCGTGGGAAAGTTTGTTGGGACTGTGGGGAAAGTTACCATGATGGTGAGAGAGTTTACTGATGGTGTAGGAACAGTGACAGAGACAACTCATAAGCGCCACAAAAGTGCCAGTCAGTAGAGTCAGCCTGGAAAGAGCCACACTACCTCCCACAAGTTGCTCTGAAGCATTTTGTGTCCAGGAGAGCTCGCCGAGCTCCGATATATATATATATACACATCGCCGATATAGCAAGTATATTGCTGGCCAGATTTACGATGGGAATGTCCGCGTCTTGTGAAGATGATCCAAGAAAATCCTCCAAACAAAAAAATGCTGTGTGTTAGAGGAGATAACTTGCTATCAGATAATTTCAAGCGTTGTTTGGGTTATAAACGTGTGTTTGGTCGCGTTTTTTTCTTTGCTCGCGTTTGTTTGTTCGGGTTTGCAAGACGTTGCATTGTGTGTTTTAAGTAGTGGGTATCTTGCTAAGCCAGACGTAGGTCTGCGTTTATTTACGTTACTTAAACGCATTTTGTCGTCATTAAGTTTTTAATGCTCTTCTGAACTTTTAAGTAGTATTTTTATTTCAAGTTAGGTTTTGTTACGTTAGATGAGGTTAAGCTGTCTGTCTGTCTGTCTGTCTGTCTCTCTCTCTCTCTCTCTCTCTGTCTCTCTCTCTCTCTCTCTCTCTCTCTTCTATCTCCCGTCTCCAGCAATGTATGTAAGCGGATAACGGGATTTACCGAGCTGAAAAACATGATGTACGTGTGTAATTTCTCTGGTTCCGGCGAGGATTCCCTGGCATCTCTTCTGCAAGCTCTCTCTCTCCCAGGAGACCTACCGTCATAAAACTTGTGTTGAAGGCAGCTCTAATCGTTCTTCCAATACTTGTTAGGCAGGACTCCGCCTCTCTCACGAGGCTTTGTACTCTTCTGCCTTTATTTCCAACTGAAGGAATCCTTCAGTGAGTTTTCTTACTCATGAACGAGTCTTGAGGTGGAAGTTTTATGGGGGTGTTGCTGTAACCAGTCGACAACACTAACGTGCAAACAACAGCAGTCGTGTAAGACGTGCAAACAGCAATGTTAGACGTACGAACAACAATGTTAGACCTGCAAATAACAATGCTAGACGTGTAAACAACAATGTTAGACGTGCAAATAACATTGTTAGAACGATTATTAGAAAAATGCACCACCTAACAATTGCACCGTTATTTATGAGTCGCCGAGTTATCCCAGTAAGGTGTCCCCGTGTTGCATACCACCAGTCGCCGAGTTATCCCAGTAACGTGTCCCCGTGTTACATACCACCAGTCGCCGAGTTATCCCAGTAAGGTGTCCCCGTGTTACATACCACCAGTCGCCGAGTTATCCCAGTAAGGTGTCCCAGTGTTACATACCACCAGTCGCCGAGTTATCCCAGTAAGGTGTCCCCGTGTTGCATACCACCAGTCGCCGAGTTATCCCAGTAAGGTGTCCCCGTGTTGCATACCACCAGTCGCCGAGTTATCCCAGTAAGGTGTCCCCGTGTTGCATACCACCAGTCGCCGAGTTATCCCAGTAAGGTGTCCCCGTGTTGCATACCACCAGTCGCCGAGTTATCCCAGTAAGGTGTCCCCGTGTTACATACCACCAGTCGCCGAGTTATCCCAGTAAGGTGTCCCCGTATTGCATACCACCAGTCGCCGAGTTATCCCAGTAAGGTGTCCCCGTGTTGCATACCACCAGTCGCCGAGTTATCCCAGTAAGGTGTCCCCGTGTTACATACCACCAGTCGCCTCTGCCTCAGCGCACACAGAAATATAAAGGGAATATTACAGAGCCAGGCACAAGTTTCCAAGGCAGTGTAATATCTGTGTTGAAAAGGCGCTCACATATTATAGCATAACAATTTATTTCCGAATTTCTTCAGTAAAGACGACACGAACTTGCTCCTACACACACCAAAACCAATTTGAACATTGTATTCAGAAGCAGCAATGTTGAGAGTTTAGAGTCACTATCTCAAGCGCACCAAGACACCAGCAGTTTAAGTCTGAAACTGCCGCTCAGACTCTGCGTTGTTGAGTTATTGGCGTTGAAGGTTTGAAGTTGATCGGACGAGACATTTGCAAATCATCGCACGAAAATCAATATTTCACATGTACACGTTTATTTATACACACTCATCTGAGATTTCTTTGATTTTATCTTAATAGTTCTTGGTCTTATTACTTTTCCTTTTATATCCATGGGGAAGTGGAATAAGAATCTTTCCTCCGTAAGCCATGCGTGTTGTAAAAGTCAACTAAAATGCCGGGAACAATGGGCTAGTAACCCCTTTTCTTGTAAAGATTACTAAAAAGAATAAGAAGAAGAAAATTGTCAAAGTGGGAAGTCTGAATGTGCGTGGATGTTGTGCAGATGATAAGAAAGAGATGATTGTGGATGTTATGAATGAGAAGAAACTGGATGTCCTGGCTTTAAGTGAAACAAAGCTGAAGGGGGTGGGAGAGTTTCAATGGAGAGGAATAAATGGGATTAGGTCAGGGGTTTCAAATAGAGTTAGCGCTAAAGAAGGAGTAGCAATAATGTTGAAGGATAAGCTATGGCAGGAAAAGAGGGACTACAAATGTATAAATTCAAGGATTATGTGGAGTAAAATAAAGATTGGATGTGAAAAGTGGGTTATAGTAAGCGTGTATGCACCTGGAGAAGAGAGAAGTGTAGAGGAGAGAGAGAGAGATTCTGGGAAATGTTGAGTAAATGCGTGGGGAGTTTTGAAACAAGTGTGAGAGTAATGGTGGTTGGGGATTTCAATGCTAAAGTGGGTAAAAATGTTATAGAGGGAGTAGTAGGTAAATTTGGGATGCCAGGGGTAAATGTAAATGGGGAGCCTTTAATTGAGCTATGTGTAGAAAGAAATTTGGTAATAAGTAATACATATTTTATGAAAAAGAGGATAAATAAATATACAAGGTATGATGTAGCATGTAATGAAAGTAGTTCGTTAGATTATGTATTGGTGGATAAAAGGTTGATGGGTAGGCTCCAGGATGTACATGTTTATAGAGGGGCAACTGATATATCGGATCATTATTTAGTTGTAGCTACAGTTAGAGTAAGAGGTAGATGGGAAAAGAGGAAGGTGGCAACAACAAGTAAGAGGGAGGTGAAAGTGTATAAACTAAGGGAGGAGGAAGTTCGGGCGAGATATAAGCGACTATTGGCAGAAAGGTGGGCTAGTGCAAAGCTGAGTAGTGGGGGGGTTGAAGAGGGTTGGAATAGTTTTAAAAATGCAGTATTAGAATGTGGGGCAGAAGTTTGTGGTTATAGGAGGGTGGGGGCAGGAGGAAAGAGGAGTGATTGGTGGAATGATGAAGTAAAGGGTGTGATAAAAGAGAAAAAGGTAGCTTACGAGAGGTTTTTACAAAGCAGAAGTGTTATAAGAAGAGCAGAGTATATGGAGAGTAAAAGAAAGGTGAAGAGAGTGGTGAGAGAGTGCAAAAGGAGAGCAGATGAAAGAGTGGGAGAGGCACTGTCAAGAAATTTTAATGAAAATAAGAAAAAATTTTGGAGTTAAACAAGTTAAGAAAGCCTAGGGAAAGTATGGATTTGTCAGTTAAAAACAGAGTAGGGGAGTTAGTAGATGGGGAGAGGGAGGTATTAGGTAGATGGCGAGAATATTTTGAGGAACTTTTAAATGTTGAGGAAGAAAGGGAGGCGGTAATTTCATGCACTGGCCAGGGAGGTATACCATCTTTTAGGAGTGAAGAAGAGCAGAATGTAAGTGTGGTGGAGGTACGTGAGGCATTACGTAGAATGAAAGGGGGTAAAGCAGCTGGAACTGATGGGATCATGACAGAAATGTTAAAAGCAGGGGAGGATATAGTGTTGGAGTGGTTGGTACTTTTGTTTAATAAATGTATGAAAGAGGGGAAGGTATCTAGGGATTGGAGGAGAGCATGTATAGTCCCTTTATGTAAAGGGAAAGGAGACAAAAGAGATTGTAAAAATTATAGAGGAATAAGTTTACTGAGTATACCAGGAAAAGTATACGGAAGGGTTATAATTGAAAGAATTAGAGGTAAGACAGAATGTAGGATTGCGGATGAGCAGGGAGGCTTCAGAGTGGGTAGGGGATGTGTAGATCAAGTGTTTACATTGAAGCATATATGTGAACAGTATTTAGATAAAGGTAGGGAAGGTGTAGAAGAGAGGGAGAATACTTCCCGGTAAAAGTAGGTCTTAGACAGGGATGTGTAATGTCACCATGGTTGTTTAATATATTTATAGATGGGGTTGTAAAAGAAGTAAATGCTAGGGTGTTCGGTAGAGGGGTAGGATTAAATTATGGGGAATCAAATTCAAAATGGGAATTGACACAGTTACTTTTTGCTGATGATACTGTGCTTATGGGAGATTCTAAAGAAAAATTGCAAAGGTTAGTGGATGAGTTTGAGAATGTGTGCAAAGGTAGAAAGTTGAAAGTGAACATAGAAAAGAGTAAGGTGATGAGGGTATCAAATGATTTAAATAAAGAAAAATTGGATATCAAATTGGGGAGGAGGAGTATGGAAGAAGTGAATGTTTTCAGATACTTGGGAGTTGACGTGTCGGCGGATGGATTTATGAAGGATGAGGTTAATCATAGAATTGATGAGGGAAAAAAGGTGAGTGGTGCATTGAGGTATATGTGGAGTCAAAAAACGTTATCTATGGAGGCAAAGAAGGGAATGTATGAAAGTATAGTAGTACCAACACTCTTATATGGATGTGAAGCTTGGGTGGTAAATGCAGCAGCGAGGAGACGGTTGGAGGCAGTGGAGATGTCCTGTCTAAGGGCAATGTGTGGTGTAAATATTATGCAGAAAATTCGGAGTGTGGAAATTAGGAGAAGGTGTGGAGTTAATGAAAGCATTAGTCAGAGGGCAGAAGAGGGGTTGTTGAGGTGGTTTGGTCATTTAGAGAGAATGGATCAAAGTAGAATGACATGGAAAGCATATAAATCTATAGGGGAAGGAAAGAGGGGTAGGGGTCGTCCTCGAAAGGGTTGGAAAGAGGGAGTAAAGGAGGTTTTGTGGGCGAGGGGCTCGGACTTCCAGCAAGCGTGCATGAGCGTGTTAGATAGGAGTGAATGGAGACGAATGATACTTGGAACCTGACGATCTGTTGGAGTGTGAGCAGGGTAATATTTAGTGAAGGGATTCAGGGAAACCGGTTATTTTCATATAGTCGGACTTGAGTCCTGGAAATGGGAAGTACAATGCCTGCACTTTAAAGGAGTGGTTTGGGATATTGGCAGTTTGGAGGGATATGTTGTGTATCTTTATACGTATATGCTTCTAAACTGTTGTATTCTGGGCACCTCTGCAAAAGCAGTGATAATGTGTGAGTGTGGTGAAAGTGTTGAATGATGATGAAAGTATTTTCTTTTTGGGGATTTTCTTTCTTTTTTGGGCCACCCTGCCTCGGTGGGAGACGGCCGACTTGTTAAAAAAAAAATATATATATATATATAATATATATATATATATATATATATATATATATATATATATATATATATATATATATATATATATATATATATATATATATATATATATTTATTATCACACTGGCCGATTCCCACCAAGGCAGGGTGGCCCGAAAAAGAAAAACTTTCACCATCATTCACTCCATCACTGTCTTGCCAGAAGGGTGCTTTACACTACAGTTTTTAAACTGCAACATTAACACCCCTCCTTCAGAGTGCAGGCACTGTACTTCCCATCTATAGGACTCAAGTCCGGCCTGCCGGTTTCCCTGAATCCCTTCATAAATGTTACTTTGCTCACACTCCAACAGCACGTCAAGTATTAAAAACCATTTGTCTCCATTCACTCCTATCAAACACGCTCACGCATGCCTGCTGGAAGTCCAAGCCCCTCGCACACAAAACCTCCTTTACCCCCTCCCTCCAACCCTTCCTAGGCCGACCCCTACCCCGCCTTCCTTCCACTACAGACTGATACACTCTTGAAGTCATTCTGTTTCGCTCCATTCTCTCTACATGTAAGAACCACCTCAACAACCCTTCCTCAGCCCTCTGGACAACAGTTTTGGTAATCCCGCACCTCCTCCTAACTTCCAAACTACGAATTCTCTGCATTATATTCACACAACACATTGCCCTCAGACATGACATCTCCACTGCCTCCAGCCTTCTCCTCGCTGCAACATTCATCACCCACGCTTCACACCCATATAAGAGCGTTGGTAAAACTATACTCTCATACACTCCCCTCTTTGCCTCCAAGGACAAAGTTCTTTGTCTCCACAGACTCCTAAGTGCACCACTCACTCTTTTTCCCTCATCAATTCTATGATTCACCTCATCTTTCATAGACCCATCCGCTGACACGTCCACTCCCAAATATCTGAATACGTTCACCTCCTCCATACTCTCTCCCTCCAATCTGATATTCAATCTTTCATCACCTAATCTTTTTGTTATCCTCATAACCTTACTCTTTCCTGTATTCACCTTTAATTTTCTTCTTTTGCACACCCTACCAAATTCATCCACCAATCTCTGCAGCTTCTCTTCAGAATCTCCCAAGAGCACAGTGTCATCAGCAAAGAGCAGCTGTGACAACTCCCACTTTGTGTGTGATTCTTTATCTTTTAACTCCACGCCTCTCGCATTTACTTCTCTTACAACCCCATCTATAAATATATTAAACAACCACGGTGACATCACACATCCTTGTCTAAGGCCTACTTTTACTGGGAAATAATCTCCCTCTTTCCTACATACTCTAACTTGAGCCTCACTATCCTCGTAAAAACTCTTCACTGCTTTCAGTAACCTACCTCCTACACCATACACTTGCAACATCTGCCACATTGCCCCCCTATCCACCCTGTCATACGCCTTTTCCAAATCCATAAATGCCACAAAGACCTCTCTAGCCTTATCTAAATACTGTTCACTTATATGTTTCACTGTAAACACCTGGTCCACACACCCCCTACCTTTCCTAAAGCCTCCTTGTTCATCTGCTATCCTATTCTCCGTCTTACTCTTAATTCTTTCAATTATAACTCTACCATACACTTTACCAGGTACACTCAACAGACTTATCCCCCTATAATTTTTGCACTCTCTTTTATCCCCTTTGCCTTTATACAAAGGAACTATGCATGTTCTCTGCCAATCCCTAGGTACCTTACCCTCTTCCATACATTTATTAAATAATTGCACCAACCACTCCAAAACTATATCCCCACCTGCTTTTAACATTTCTATCTTTATCCCATCAATCCCGGCTGCCTTACCCCCTTTCATTTTACCTACTGCCTCACGAACTTCCCCCACACTCACAACTGGCTCTTCCTCACTCCTACAAGATGTTATTCCTCCTTGCCCTATACACGAAATCACAGCTTCCCTATCTTCATCAACATTTAACAATTCCTCAAAATATTCCCTCCATCTTCCCAATACCTCTAACTCTCCATTTAATAACTCTCCTCTCCTATTTTTAACTGACAAATCCATTTGTTCTCTAGGCTTTCTTAACTTGTTAATCTCACTCCAAAACTTTTTCTTATTTTCAACAAAATTTGTTGATAACATCTCACCCACTCTCTCATTTGCTCTCTTTTCACATTGCTTCACCACTCTCTTAACCTCTCTCTTTTTCTCCATATACTCTTCCCTCCTTGCATCACTTCTACTTTGTAAAAACTTCTCATATGCTAACTTTTTCTCCCTTACTACTCTCTTTACATCATCATTCCACCAATCACTCCTCTTCCCTCCTGCACCCACTTTCCTGTAACCACAAACTTCTGCTGAACACTCTAACACTACATTTTTAAACCTACCCCATACCTCTTCGACCCCATTGCCTATGCTCTCATTAGCCCATCTATCCTCCAATAGCTGTTTATATCTTACCCTAACTGCCTCCTCTTTTAGTTTATAAACCTTCACCTCTCTCTTCCCTGATGCTTCTATTCTCCTTGTATCCCATCTACCTTTTACTCTCAGTGTAGCTACAACTAGAAAGTGATCTGATAAATCTGTGGCCCCTCTATAAACATGTACATCCTGAAGTCTACTCAACAGTCTTTTATCTACCAATACATAATCCAACAAACTACTGTCATTTCGCCCTACATCATATCGTGTATACTTATTTATCCTCTTTTTTCTTAAAATATGTATTACCTATAACTAAACCCCTTTCTATACAAAGTTCAATCAAAGGGCTCCCATTATCATTTACACCTGGCACCCCAAACTTACCTACCACACCCTCTCTAAAAGTTTCTCCTACTTTAGCATTCAGGTCCCCTACCACAATTACTCTCTCACTTGGTTCAAAGGCTCCTATACATTCACTTAACATCTCCCAAAATCTCTCTCTCTCCTCTGCATTCCTCTCTTCTCCAGGTGCATACACGCTTATTATGACCCACTTCTCGCATCCAACCTTTACTTTAATCCACATAATTCTTGAATTTACACATTCATATTCTCTTTTCTCCTTCCATAACTGATCATTTAACATTACTGCTACCCCTTCCTTTGCTCTAACTCTCTCAGATACTCCAGATTTAATCCCATTTATTTCCCCCCACTGAAACTCTCCTACCCCCTTCAGCTTTGTTTCGCTTAGAGCCAGGACATCCAACTTCTTTTCATTTATAACATCAGCAATCATCTGTTTCTTGTCATCCGCACTACATCCACGCACATTTAAGCATCCCAGTTTTATAAAGTTTTTCTTCTTCTCTTTTTTAGTAAATGTATACAGGAGAAGGGGTTACTAGCCCATTGCTCCCGGCATTTTAGTCGCCTCATACGACACGCATGGCTTACGGAGGAAAGATTCTTTTCCACTTCCCCATGGACAATAGAAGAAATAAAAAAGAACAAGAGCTATTTAGAAAAAGGAGAAAAACCTAGATGTATATATATATATATATATATATATATATATATATATATATATATATATATATATATATATATATATATATATATATATATGCATGTGCGTGTCTGTGAAGTGTGACCAAAGTGTAAGTAGGAGTAGCAAGATATCCCTGTTAGCTAGCGTGTTTATGAGACAGAAAAAGAAACCAGCAATCCTACCATCATGCAAAACAGTTACAGGTTTTTGTTTCACAGTCATCTGGCAGGACGGTAGTACTTCCCTGGGTGGTTGCTGTCTACCAACCTACTACCTATATATATATATATATATATATATATATATATATATATATATATATATATATATATATATATATATATATATATATATATATATATATATACACACGACACAATATCAGTGCAAAGAGTTTTTTTTTTTTTTTTTTTTTAGAAAAACAAACGAACGGTAAAAGTTTAAAGCCGACCAGACGAAGCATTCTCCAGTTATCACACTGACTCCAACTATCATATGTTTATTAATTATGATGGTAAAATCGTAAATTTGTACCTACGCAGCCTAAACCAAAAAAAAATCAATTTTTTTTATTAGATGCATCGGAAATTAAAGTTTGAATCCGTTCGGTAGAGACATACTCAAGTTATTTCACTGAAAAATAATACCATACCATCGTAAATATAAAATCGGCAAATTGGTTCCTACACTTCCTAATAGCAATCCCCCGAACTCCTAAGTAGGACACACCAGTGGTGAAAGTTTGAAGCCGAGCCGAAGAGGCTTTCTTTAGCTAAAGGATAATCAGGACTGGAGTTTATAACCATGAGGAAAGGTCATCTGAACATGTCAATGGCTCCATGAACTTTCCCTTAGTTCCAGTACACGGGCGAGATGTTCTCACCTTATAAACGAAAACCTTCGAGGTGGAGATATAAAAAATTCTCCCACCCACTTAGAGATGCGCCTTCGGAGGCGCTTAATGAAATGTGTTTTGGAGGGGAAGTTTTTACTGTGCGTCTCTCTCATGACTGATCTTCACCAAGACTTGGTAAAGCTCAGTCCTGAGTGATACAGCGTCTAAAACAATCCTAAAGGTGTATTACGTGCCTGTACATCCGCTTGTCTGCTTGTTTCACAGTTCAGCAGCAGAGTTCAACTCGCATGCAGAAGGAGAGTTTGTTGATGCATTCATTGTAGATGAAGGGACTCTCGTGCATGCACTTAGGTCATACTAAGTGCAAGCACTTGTGTCCTTCTGCTTGTGTCCTTGTGCATAAATGTAAATAAGTATCTGACATTGTGACAGGAAAAGTCAAGGCTGAGCCTTGACTGAATGGTGTCCCGTGAATTCCTGACGAGGAGGAGGAGGAGGAGGAGGCGCAGCAGCAGCAAGAGAAGGTTTGATGAAAGTGGGAGAGTTGGAGTAGCGAGAGTTTGGAGCCAGAAAGACGAGAGAAGGTGGACAAGAGGTGGGAAGTAGGTGGAAGTATAGATGTAGACTGACAAGGAAGGGTGAGTGAGGAAAAGGAGGGAAAAGGAAGAGAAACGGGAGCTGGAAAATGACGAGAAGAGAGAGAGTAGAAGAGTGCTGGAAAGTTTGAGAACTTGATACGAGAGTTGGGTGAGGAAGAGCGAAAGAGAAGGAGAGCTGAGTGTGGGAGAGGAGAGAGGAAACGTGAGAGGATGAGGTAGGCAGGGAGGCTTACCCACAGACACAACAACCAACGAAAATGTAATGCTCAAGAAAACTAACAATGATGCTCGTACACACACACACACACACACACACACACACACACACACACACACACACACACACACACACACACACACACACACACAGTGGAGAAGCAAGGGATTACATAGTAGGAACGCTTCAGTCTGGAGGTCCCAAGGCGGTAATTGCAGTGATGTATAACCCACCACAGAACATCAGGAGGCCAAGGCAAGAGTATGATGAGAGTAATAGAGCAATGGTTGAAGCACTGGCAGAAATGACCAGAAGGGCTCATGCGAGCAGGGCAAAGCTACTGATCATGGGTGACTTCAACCACAAGGAAATCGATGGGGAGAACTTGGAGCCACATGGGGGCCAAGAAAAGTGGAGGGCTAAGATGATGGAGGTGGTACTGGAAAACTTCGTGTACCAACACGTAAGGGACACTACCAGAGAGAGAGAAGAGGATGAACCAGCGAGACTGGACCTAGTATTCACCCTGAGCAGTGCATATTTTGAGGACATCACATATGAAAGACTCCTTGGGGCCAGCGATCATGTGGTTTTATGATTCGAATACACAGTAGAGTTACAAGTGGAGGGGGAAGCAGGAAGAGCCGGACGAATAAAGCCAAACTACAAGAAAGGGAACTACACAGGAATGAAGAACTTCTTGAACGGGGTTCAGTAGGACAGAGAACTTGCAGGGAAGTCAGTAAATGAGATGATGGAATATGTAACAACAATATGCAAGGAAGCTGAGGAGAGGTTTGTACCCAAGGGTAACAGGAATAATCAAAAAGCCAGGATGAGCCCATGATTCACTCGAAGGTGGAGGAAGGCCAAAACCAAGTGTATTAGAGAATGGAAGTATAGAAGGAAAAGGACCCAGGAGAATAAGGAGAGCAGTCTTAGAGCCAGAAATGAATATGCACAGATAAGAAGGGAGGCCCAACAACAATATGAGAAAGATATAGCAGCGAAAGCCAAATCTGACCCGTAGCTGTTGTACAGCCACATCAGGAGGAAAACAACAGTCAAGGAATAGGTAATAAGGCTAAGGAAGGAAGGAGGAGAGAACTGAAGAAACGACCGAGAAGTATGTGAGGAACTCAACATGAGATTCAAGGAAGTGTTCACAACGGAGACAAAAGGGGCTCCAGAAAGACGGAGAGGTGGATCACACCACCAAGTGCTGGACACAGTACACACAACCGAGGAAGAAGTGAAGAGGCTTCTGAGTGAGCTAGATACCTCAAAGGCGATAGGGCCGAATAACATCTCTCCATGGGTCCTGAGAGAGAGTGCAGAGGTGCTATGTATACCCGTAACAACAATATTCAACACATCTATCGAAACACGGAGATTACCTGAGGTATGGAAGACAGCAAATGTAGTCTCAATTTTTAAAAAAAAGGAGACAGACAAGAAACACTAACTATGAACCAGTGTCACTGACATGTATAGTATGCAAAATTATGGAGAAGATTATCAGGAGAAGAGTGGTGGAACACCTAGAAAGAGATGAGCTTATCAGCAACAGCCAATACGGTTTCAGGGACGGGAAATCCTGTGTCACAAACCTACTGGAGTTCTATGACAGGGTGACAGCAGTAAGACAAGAGAGAGAGAGAGGGGTGGGTAGACTGCATTTTCTTGGACTGTAAGAAGGCGTTTGACACAATTCCACACAAGAGATTAGTGCAAAAACTGGAGGACCAGGCAGGGATAACAGGGAAGGCACTGCAATGGATCAAGGAATACCTGTCAGGAAGACAGCAGCGAGTCATGGTACGAGGCGAGGTGTCAGAGTGGGCGCCTGCGACGAGTTGGTTTCCACAGGGGTCATTCCTAGGACCGGTGCTGTTTCTGGTATTTGTGAACGACATGAGGGAAGGAATAGACTCCGAAGTGTCCCTGTTTGCAGATGATGCGAAGTTGATGAGAAGAATTCAATCGGACGAGGACCAGGCAGAACTACAAAGGGATCTGGAATGGCTGCAGGCCTGGTCCAGCAATCGACTCCTGGAGTTCAACCCCACCAAGTGCAATGTTATGAAGACTGCGGAAGGACAAAGAAGACCGCAGACGGAGTACAGTCTAGGGGGCCAGAGATTACAAACCTCACTCAAAGAAAAAGATCTTGGGGTGAGTATAACACCAGGCACACCTCCTGAGGCGTACATCAACCAAATAACTGCTGCAGCATATGGGCGCCCAGCAAACCTAAGAACAGCATTCCGCCATCTTAATAAGGAATCGTTCAGGACCCTGTACACTGTGTGCGTTAGGCCTATATTGGAGTATGCGGCACCAGTTTGGAACCCAAATCTAGCCAAGCACGTAAAGAAATTAGAGAAAGTGCAAAGGTTTGCAACAAGAGTACTCCCAGAGCTAAGGTGTATGTCCTACGAGGAGAGGTTAAGAGAAATCGACCTGTTGACACTGGAGGACAGGAGAGATAGGGGGGACATGATAACGACATATAAAATACTGAGAGGAATTGACAAGGTGGACAGAGACAGAATGTTCCAGAGATAGGACACAGCAACAAGGTAACACAGTTGGAAATTGAAGACACAGATGAATCACAGGGATGTTAGGAAGTACTTCTTCAGTCACAGAGTTGTCAAGAAGTGGAATAGTTTGGAAAGCGTTGTAGTGGAGGCAGGATCCATTCACAGCTATAAGCAGAGGTATGATAAAGCTAATGGTGCAGGGAGAGTGACCTAGTAGCGGCCAGTGAAGAGGCGGGGCCAGGAGCTTTGACTCGAACCCTGCAACCACAACTAGTACAGCTCCAACGGCACTTTTTCCAGTCACTGCTGTGTTCAGAACTGACTGGTCTCATAATGTAAACAAAAGGAGAGCCGGACAGTTTCACTTTCAGCAGTAAATGTTACGATCAGTGGAAGTTGTTATCAGTTGATGGAGTGAGACTCCAAGAGTAAAGAAACTGGAATGACAAAGCTGAAGATGGGGGAGGGGATGACTTAACTGACAAGACAATCTCAAAGTAGAGACAACCCGAATGGAAATAAATAACTCTGACTTTTGGGGGTTATCCTAGTTTCTCTACACATTGCTGTTATGTATGATAGTCTATGTAACTGTATTTGTGTATACCTAAATAAACTTACTTACTTAAAGAATAGAAGGAAGGAAGAGGGAGGCTGCTGATAATACATGAGTTTCACGATAATAATAATAAAAATAATAATAATAATAATAATAAATAATAAATAATATAATAATATAATAATAATAATTATAATAATAATATAATAATAATAATAATAATAATAATAATAATATAATAATAATAATAATATAATAATAATAATAATAATAATAATAATAATAATATAATAATCATGGACACCATGCCTAACCCTTCTAGGGTAGGGTAGGTGCCTGAGCCCGAGCCTTTAGCTTATAAGACTGTCATTCCCATTTGCCCCCTTGGGGCGGGGATGGCAGACCAGAGAGGCCTAGCTTGTGGCTAGGCCTGGGGACAGTTGGTCCCAAAGATGAGGAGGTACTTGTGCCTCCTCCCATGGGAGACTTAGGTCTCAGACACTCCCTAAAGAGGGAGCCAAGGCCGGGCCACCACTTGGACAAGGCCTGGGCCGGGAGAATACCGGCTAATCTTTAACTAACTAACTAATATAATAATAATTATAACAATAATATCTTTATTTATTACAAGCACATGTACAAGGTATACAGTCCTAGCTGACATCAGTGACATACTACTACATAGAAAGCCGCTTGTTATGCAGAGCATTTCGGGCAAATTATGTCAGTTTTGTCCCAAGATGCGACCCACACCAGTCGACTAACACCCATTATTACTGATGGGTGAACATAACCGGTGTAAGGAACACGTCGGAAACGCGAGGAAAGATGTTAGGATGAGACCCATAAAATTAGAGCTAGCTCTTAGCTGACAGAAGGATAGATATTAGGATGAGAAACATGAGAGTAAACACTGAAGATATTCAAGCAGACTGGTGATGACACAGCAGCGCCAGACACAAGTAACAATGTTAAAGAATACGGGAAGATACCCTTTAAACAGTAGAGGTTTAAATAGGGGGGTTTAAAATTGAGCTGCTTAAATAAGCAAGATGTTAGATTAAGTTGCGAACTTTAAATGGGGGAAGCGGGGGGGGGGGGGGGGGGGGAGGTGAGGGATGACTTTAAATACCGATGTTTAAATCCTGGCATTTAAATTGGGAAGTATATGTCACTGGTGACAGAGTATATGTCACTGGTGGCAGAGTATATGTCACTGGTGGCAGAGTATATGTCACTGGTGGCAGAGTATATGTCATTGGTGGCAGAGTATATGTCACTGGTGGCAGAGTATATGTCACTGGTAGCAGAGTATATGTCACTGGTGGCAGAGTATATGTCACTGGTAGCAGAGTATATGTCACTGGTGGCAGAGTATATGTCACTGGTGGCAGAGTATATGTCACTGGTGGCAGAGTATATGTCACTGGTGGCAGAGTATATGTCACTGGTGGCAGAGTATATGTCACTGGTGGCAGAGTATATGTCACTGGTGGCAGAGTGTATATCACTGGTGGCAGAGCATATGTCACTGATGGAAGAGTATATGTCACTGGTGGCAGAGTATATGTCACTGGTGGCAGAGTATATGTCACTGGTGGCAGAGTATATGTCACTGGTGGCAGAGTACATGTCATTGGTGGCAAAGTATATATATCACTGGTGGCAGAGTATATGTCACTGGTGGCAGATTATATGACACTGGTGGCAGAGTATATGTCACTGGTGGCAGAGTGTATATCACTGGTGGCAGAGTATATATCACTGGTGGCAGAGTATTTGTCACTGGTGGCAGAGTATATGTCACTGGTAGCAGAGTACATATCACTGGTGGCAGAGTATATGTCACTGGTGGCAGAGTATATGTCACTGGTGGCAGAGTATATGTCACTGGTGGCAGAGTATATATCACTGGTGGCAGAGTATGTGTCACTGGTGGCAGAGCATATGTCACTGGTGGCAGAGTATATGTCACTGGTGTCAGAGTATATGTCAATGGTGGCAGAATATATGTCACTGGTGGCAGAGTATATGTCACTGGTGGCAGAGTATATATCACTAGTGGCAGAGTATATGTCACTGGTGGCAGAGTATATATCACTGGTGGCAGAGTATATATCACTGGTGGCAGAGTATATGTCACTGGTGGCAGAGTATATATCACTGGTGGCAGAGTATGTCACTGGTGGCAGAGTATATGTCACTGGTGGCAGAGTATGTCACTGGTGGCAGAGTATATGTCACTGGTGGCAGAGTATATATCACTGGTGGCAAAGTATATATATCACTGGTGGCAGAGTATATGTCACTGGTGGCAGATTATATGACACTGGTGGCAGAGTATATGTCACTGGTGGCAGAGTATATGTCACTGGTGGCAGAGTGTACATCACTGGTGGCAGAGTATATGTCACTGGTGGCAGAGTATATGTCACTGGTGGCAGAGTATATGTCACTGGTGGCAGAGTATATGTCACTGGTGGCAGAGTATATGTCACTGGTGGCAGAGTATATGTCACTGGTGGCAGAGTGTATATCACTGGTGGCAGAGTATATGTCACTGGTGGCAGAGTATATGTCACTGGTGGCAGAGTATATGTCACTGGTGGCAGAGTATATGTCACTGGTGGCAGAGTGTATATCACTGGTGGTAGAGTATATATCACTGGAGGCAGAGTATATGTCACTGGTGGCAGAGTATATGTCACTGGTGGCAGAGTATATGTCACTGGTGGCAGAGTATATGTCACTGGTGGCAGAGTATATGTCACTGGCGGCAGAGTGTATATCACTGGTGGCAGAGTATATGTCACTGGTGGCAGAGTATATGTCACTGGTGGCAGAGTGTATATCACTGGTGGCAGAGTATATGTCACTGGTGGCAGAGTATATGTCACTGGTGGCAGAGTATATGTCACTGGTGGCAGAGTATATGTCACTGGCGGCAGAGTATATGTCACTGGTGGCAGAGTGTATATCACTGGTGGCAGAGTATATGTCACTGGTGGCAGATTATATGACACTGGTGGCAGAGTATATGTCACTGGTGGCAGAGTGTATATCACTGGTGGCAGAGTATATGTCACTGGTGGCAGAGTATTTGTCACTGGTGGCAGAGTATATGTCACTGGTAGCAGATTACATATCACTGGTGGCAGAGTATATGTCACTGGTGGCAGAGTATATGTCACTGGTGGCAGAGTATATGTCACTGGTGGCAAAGTATATATCACTGCTGGCAGAGTATGTGTCACTGGTGGCAGAGCATATGTCACTGGTGGCAGAGTATATGTCACTGGTGTCAGAATATATGTCAATGGTGGCAGAATATATGTCACTGGTGGCAGAGTATATGTCACTGGTGGCAGAGTATATATCACTAGTGGCAGAGTATATGTCACTGGTGGCAGAGTATATATCACTGGTGGCAGAGTATATATCACTGGTGGCAGAGTATATGTCACTGGTGGCAGAGTATATATCACTGGTGGCAGAGTATGTCACTGGTGGCAGAGTATATATCACTGGTGGCAGAGTATATGTCACTGGTGACAGAGTATATGTCACTGGTGGCAGAGTACATGTCATTGGTGGCAAAGTATATATATCACTGGTGGCAGAGTATATGTCACTGGTGGCAGATTATATGACACTGGTGGCAGAGTATATGTCACTGGTGGCAGAGTGTATATCACTGGTGGCAGAGTATATGTCACTGGTGGCAGATTATATGACATTGGTGGCAGAGTATATGTCACTGGTGGCAGAGTGTATATCACTGGTGGCAGAGTATATGTCACTGGTGGCAGAGTATTTGTCACTGGTGGCAGAGTATATGTCACTGGTAGCAGATTACATATCACTGGTGGCAGAGTATATGTCACTGGTGGCAGAGTATATGTCACTGGTGGCAGAGTATATGTCACTGGTGGCAAAGTATATATCACTGCTGGCAGAGTATGTGTCACTGGTGGCAGAGCATATGTCACTGGTGGCAGAGTATATGTCACTGGTGTCAGAATATATGTCAATGGTGGCAGAATATATGTCACTGGTGGCAGAGTATATATCACTGGTGGCAGAGTATATATCACTGGTGGCAGAGTATATGTCACTGGTGGCAGAGTATATATCACTGGTGGCAGAGTATGTCACTGGTGGCAGAGTATATATCACTGGAGGCAGAGTATATGTCACTGGTGACAGAGTATATGTCACTGGTGGCAGAGTACATGTCATTGGTGGCAAAGTATATATATCACTGGTGGCAGAGTATATGTCACTGGTGGCAGATTATATGACACTGGTGGCAGAGTATATGTCACTGGTGGCAGAGTATATGTCACTGGTGGCAGAGTGTACATCACTGGTGGCAGAGTATATGTCACTGGTGGCAGAGTATATGTCACTGGTGGCAGAGTATATGTCACTGGTGGCAGAGTATATGTCACTGGTGGCAGAGTATATGTCACTGGTGGCAGAGTATATGTCACTGGTGGCAGAGTATATGTCACTGGTGGCAGAGTGTATATCACTGGTGGCAGAGTATATGTCACTGGTGGCAGAGTATATGTCACTGGTGGCAGAGTATATGTCACTGGTGGCAGAGTATATGTCACTGGTGGCAGAGTGTATATCACTGGTGGCAGAGTATATATCACTGGTGGCAGAGTATATGTCACTGGTGGCAGAGTATATGTCACTGGTGGCAGAGTATATGTCACTGGTGGCAGAGTATATGTCACTGGTGGCAGAGTATATGTCACTGGCGGCAGAGTGTATATCACTGGTGGCAGAGTATATATCACTGGTGGCAGAGTATATGTCACTGGTGGCAGAGTGTATATCACTGGTGTCAGAGTATATGTCACTGGTGGCAGAGTATATGTCACTGGTGGCAGAGTATATGTCACTGGTGGCAGAGTATATGTCACTGGCGGCAGAGTATATGTCACTGGTGGCAGAGTGTATATCACTGGTGGCAGAGTATATGTCACTGGTGGCAGAGTATATGTCACTGGTGGCAGAGTGTATATCACTGGTGGCAGAGTATATGTCACTGGCGGCAGAGTGTATATCACTGGTGGCAGAGTGTATATCACTGGTGACAGAGTATATGTCACTGGTGGCAGAGTATATGTCACTGGTGGCAGAGTATATGTTACTGGTGGCAGAGTGTATATCACTGGTGACAGAGTATATGTCACTGGTGGCAGAGTATATGTCACTGGTGGCAGAGTGTATATCACTGGTGACAGAGTATATATCACTGGTGGCAGAGTATATATCACTGGTGGCAGAGTATACGTCACTGGTGGCAGAGTAAAACCAATGAAATTCAGATAGATGAGTTTAAAAGTTTTTTCTTCATCTCTAAATAACCTGAGTTAAATTGTTGGTTGTAAATCCTGAAGATTTTAACTTTTATTGTGGAGTACACGTAGGTTATTATGAGTTATAATGTACTCTGTGGTACGTGTTGTGATGTACTTTCTGGTACGTGTTGATGTACTCTTTGGTACGTGTTGTGATATACTCTTTGGTACGTGTTGTGATGCACTCTTTGGTACGTGTTGTGATGTACTCTTTGGTACGTGTTGTGATGTACCCTCTGGCACGTGTTGTGATATACTCTCTGGTACTTTTGTGAGGTGTTCTCTGGTACGTGTTGCGATATACTCTCTGGTACGTGTTGTGATATACTCTCTGGTATGTGTTGTGATGTATTCTCTGTTACGTGTTGTGATGTACTCTCTGTTACGTGTTGTGATGTACTCTCTGGTACGTGTTGTGACGTACTCTCTGGTACGTGATGTAATGTACTCTCTTGTACGTGTTGTGATGTACTCTCTGTTACGTGTTGATGTACTCTCTCTTACGTGCTGTGATATATTCTCTGGTACGTGTTGTGATGTACTTTCTGGTAGCTGTTGTGATGTACTCTCTGGTACGTGTTGTGATATACACTCTGATACGTGTTGTGATACACTCTTTGGTACATGTTGTGATATACTCTCAGGCACGTGTTGTGATATACTCTCTGGAACGTGTTGTGATATACACTCTGGTACGTGTTGTGATATATTATCTCGTACGTTTTGTGATATACTCTCTGCTACGTGTTGTGATGTACTCTCTGGTACATGTTGTGATATACTCTCTGGTACGTGTTGTGATATTCTCTCTGGTACGTGTTGTGATATACTCTCTGGTACATGTTGTGATATACTCTCTGGTACGTGTTGTGATATACTCTCTGGTACGTGTTGTGATATACTCTCTCGTACGTGTTGTGATATACTCTCTGGTACGTGTTGTGATGTACTCTCTGGCACGTGTTGTGATATACTCTCTGGTACGTTTTGTGATTTATTCTCTGGCACGTGTTGTGATATACTCTCTGGTACGTGTTGTGATGTACTCTCTGGCACGTGTTGTGATATACTCTCTGGTACGTTTTGTGATTTACTCTCTGGCACGTGTTGTGATATACTCTCTGGTACGTGTTGTGATGTACTCTCTGGCACGTGTTGTGATATACTCTCTGGTACGTGTTGTGATGTACTCTCTGGCACGTGTTGTAATATACTCTCTTTTACGTTTTGTGATATAGTCTCTGACACGTGTTGTGATATACTCTCTAGCACGTGTTGTGATTTATTCTCTGGTACGTGTCGTGATATACTCTCTGGCACGTGTTGTCATATACTTTCTGGCACATGTTGTGATATACTCTCTGGCACGTGTTGTGATGCACTCTCTGGCACGTGTTGTGAAATAATCTCTGGCAAGTGTTGTAATATACTACCGGGCACGTGTTGTGACATACTCTCTGGTACGTGTTGTGACATACTCTCTGGTACGTGTTGTGATATACTCTCTGGTACGTGTTGTGATATACTCTCTGGTACGTGTTGTGACATACTCTCTGGTACGTGTTGTGATATACTCTCTGGCACGTGTTGTGATATACTCTCTGGTACGTGTTGTGATGTACTCTCTGGTACGTGGTGTGATATACTCTCTGGCACGTGTTGTGATATACTCTCTGGCACGTGTTGTGTACGTGTTGTGATGAGATATACTCTCTGTGTACGTGCACGTGTGATATACTCTACTGGCACGTGTTGTGGCACGTGTTGATATACTCTCTGGCACGTGTTGTGATATACTCTCTGGCACGTGTTGTGATATACTACCGGGCACGTGTTGAGATATACTCTCTGGTACGTGTTGTGATATACTCTCTGGCACGTGTTGTGATATACTACCGGGCACGTGTTGTGATATACTACCGGGCACGTGTTGTGATATACTACCGGGCACGTGTTGAGATATACTCTCTGGCACGTGTTGAGATATACTCTCTGGCACGTGTTGTGATATACTCTCTGGCACGTGTTGTGATATACTCTCTGGCACGTGTTGTGATATACTCTCTGGCACGTGTTGTGATATACTCTCTGGCACGTGTTGTGATATACTCTCTGGTACGTGTTGTGATATACACTCTGGCACGTGTTCTGATATACTCTCTAGCACTTGTTGTGATATACTCTCTGGTACGTGTTGTGATATACTCTCTGGTACGTGTTGTGATGTACTCTCTGGCACGTGTTGTGATATACTCTCTGGTACGTGTTGTGATATACTCTCTGGCACGTGTTGTGATATACTCTCTGGCACGTGTTGTGATATACTCTCTGGCACGTGTTGTGATATACTCTCTGGCACGTGTTGTGATATACTCTCTGGCACGTGTTGTGATATACTCTCTGGCACGTGTTGTGATATACTCTCTGGCACGTGTTGTGATATACTCTCTGGCACGTGTTGTGATATACTCTCTGGCACGTGTTGTGATATACTCTCTGGCACGTGTTGTGATATACTCTCTGGCACGTGTTGTGATATACTCTCTGGCACGTGTTGTGATATACTCTCTGGCACGTGTTGTGATATACTCTCTGGCACGTGTTGTGATATACTCTCTGGCACGTGTTGTGATATACTCTCTGGCACGTGTTGTGATATACTCTCTGGCACGTGTTGTGATATACTCTCTGGCACGTGTTGTGATATACTCTCTGGCACGTGTTGTGATATACTCTCTGGCACGTGTTGTGATATACTCTCTGGCACGTGTTGTGATATACTCTCTGGCACGTGTTGTGATATACTCTCTGGCACGTGTTGTGATATACTCTCTGGCACGTGTTGTGATATACTCTCTGGCACGTGTTGTGATATACTCTCTGGCACGTGTTGTGATATACTCTCTGGCACGTGTTGTGATATACTCTCTGGCACGTGTTGTGATATACTCTCTGGCACGTGTTGTGATATACTCTCTGGCATGTGTTGTGATATACTCTCTGGCACGTGTTGTGATATACTCTCTTGCACGTGTTGTGATATACTCTCTGGCACGTGTTGTGATATACTCTCTGGCACGTGTTGTGATATACTCTCTGGCACGTGTTGTGATGTACTCTCTGTGTTGTGATATACTCTCTGGCACGTGTTGTGATATACTCTCTGGCACGTGTTGTGATATACTCTCTGGCATATACTCTCTGGCACGTGTTGTGATGTACTCTCACGTGTTGTGATATACTCTCTGGCACGTGTTGTGATATACTCTCTGGCACGTGTTGTGATATACTCTCTGGCACGTGTTGTGATATACTCTCTGGCACGTGTTGTGATATACTCTCTGGCACGTGTTGTGATATACTCTCTGGCACGTGTTGTGATATACTCTCTGGCACGTGTTGTGATATACTCTCTGGCACGTGTTGTGATATACTCTCTGGCACGTGTTGTGATATACTCTCTGGCACGTGTTGTGATATACTCTCTGGCACGTGTTGTGATATACTCTCTGGCACGTGTTGTGATATACTCTCTGGCACGTGTTGTGATATACTCTCTGGCACGTGTTGTGATATACTCTCTGGCACGTGTTGTGATATACTCTCTGGCACGTGTTGTGATATACTCTCTGGCACGTGTTGTGATATACTCTCTGGCACGTGTTGTGATATACTCTCTGGCACGTGTACTCTCTGGTACGTGTTGTGATATACTCTCTGGCACGTGTTGTGATATACTCTCTGGCACGTGTTGTGATGTACTCTCTGGCACGTGTTGTGATATACTCTCTGGCACGTGTTGTGATATACTCTCTGGCACGTGTTGTGATATACTCTCTGGCACGTGTTGTGATATACTCTCTGGCACGTGTTGTGATATACTCACTGGCACGTGTTGTGATATACTCTCTGGCACGTGTTGTGATATACTCTCTGGCACGTGTTGTGATATACTCTCTGGCACGTGTTGTGATATACTCTCTGGCACGTGTTGTGATATACTCTCTGGCACGTGTTGTGATATACTCTCTGGCACGTGTTGTGATATACTCTCTGGCACGTGTTGTGATATACTCTCTGGCACGTGTTGTGATATACTCTCTGGCACGTGTTGTGATATACTCTCTGGCACGTGTTGTGATATACTCTCTGGCACGTATTGTGATATACTCTCTGGCACGTGTTGTGATATACTCTCTGGCACGTGTTGTGATATACTCTCTGGCACGTGTTGTGATATACTCTCTGGCACGTGTTGTGATATACTCTCTGGCACGTGTTGTGATATACTCTCTGGCACGTGTTGTGATATACTCTCTGGCACGTGTTGTGATATACTCTTGGTTACACTGTCCACAAGTTGAAGTTATTCAGGTTAAATTTGGTGAGTAAATACGTCAAGTTGGTCAGCAACTGTATAGCAAGAAGTCTGCTGGTGTTTATGTAGCAAGAAGTCTGCTGGTGTTTATGAAGCAAGAAGTCTGCTGGTGTTTATATAGCAAGAAGTCTGCTGGTGTTTATGTAGCAAGAAGTCTGCTGGTGTTTATGTAGCAAGAAGTCTGCTGGTGTTTATATAGCAAGAAGTCTGCTGGTATTTATATAGCAAGAAGTCTGTTGGTGTTTATATAGCAAGAAGTCTGCTGGTGTTTATATAGCAAGAAGTCTGCTGGTGTTTATATAGCAAGAAGTCTGCTGGTGTTTATGTAGCAAAAAGTCTGCTGGTGTTTATATAGCAAGAAGTCTGCTGGTGTTTATGTAGCAAGAAGTCTGCTGGTGTTTATGTAGCAAAAAGTCTGCTGGTGTTTATATAGCAAGAAGTCTGCTGGTGTTTATGTAGCAAGAAGTCTGCTGGTGTTTATATAGCAAGAAGTCTGCTGGTGTTTATATAGCAAGAAGTCTGCTGGTGTTTATATAGCAAGAAGTCTGCTGGTGTTTATGTAGCAAGAAGTCTGCTGGTGTTTATGTAGCAAGAAGTCTGCTGGTGTTTATATAGCAAGAAGTCTGCTGGTGTTTATATAGCAAGAAGTCTGCTGGTGTTTATGTAGCAAGAAGTCTGCTGGTGTTTATGTAGCAAGTTGTCTGCTGGTGTTTACATAGCTAGAAGTCTGCTGGTGTTTATATAGCAAGAAGTCTGCTGGTGTTTATGTAGCAAGAATTCTGCTGGTGTTTATGTAGCAAGAAGTCTGCTGGTGTTTACATAGCAAGAAGTCTGCTGGTGTTTATATAGCAAGAAGTCTGCTGGTGTTTATGTAGCAAGAAGTCTGCTGGTGTTTATGAAGCAAGAAGTCTGCTGGTGTTTATATAGCAAGAAGTCTGCTGGTGTTTATGTAGCAAGAAGTCTGCTGGTGTTTATGTAGCAAGAAGTCTGCTGGTGTTTATATAGCAAGAAGTCTGCTGGTGTTTATGTAGCAAGAAGTCTGCTGGTGTTTATATAGCAAGAAGTCTGCTGGTGTTTATATAGCAAGAAGTCTGCTGGTGTTTATATAGCAAGAAGTCTGCTGGTGTTTATGTAGCAAGAAGTCTGCTGGTGTTTATATAGCAAGAAGTCTGCTGGTGTTTATGTAGCAAGAAGTCTGCTGGTGTTTATGTAGCAAAAAGTCTGCTGGTGTTTATATAGCAAGAAGTCTGCTGGTGTTTATGTAGCAAGAAGTCTGCTGGTGTTTATATAGCAAGAAGTCTGCTGGTGTTTATATAGCAAGAAGTCTGCTGGTGTTTATATAGCAAGAAGTCTGCTGGTGTTTATATAGCAAGAAGTCTGCTGGTGTTTATGTAGCAAGAAGTCTGCTGGTGTTTATATAGCAAGAAGTCTGCTGGTGTTTATATAGCAAGAAGTCTGCTGGTGTTTATGTAGCAAGAAGTCTGCTGGTGTTTATGTAGCAAGAAGTCTGCTGGTGTTTACATAGCAAGAGGTCTGCTGGTGTTTACATAGGAAGAAGTCTGCTGGAGTTTACATAGCGAGAAGTCTGCTGGTGTTTACATAGCAAGAAGTCTGCTGGAGTTTACATAGCAAGAGGTCTGCTGGTGTTTATAATGCAAGAAGTCTGCTGGAGTTTACATAGCAAGAAGTCTGCTGGTGTTTATATAGCAAGAAGTCTGCTGGTGTTTATATAGCAAGAAGTCTGCTGGTGTTTAAATAGCAAGAAGTCTGCTGGTGTTTAAATAGCAAGAAGTCTGCTGGTGTTTAAATAGCAAGAAGTCTGCTGGTGTTTATATAGCAAGAAGTCTGCTGGTGTTTATATAGCAAGAAGTCTGCTGGTGTTTATATAGCAAGAAGTCTGCTGGTGTTTATATAGCAAGAAGTCTGCTGGTGTTTATATAGCAAGAAGTCTGCTGGTGTTTATGTAGCAAGAAGTCTGCTGGTATTTATATAGCAAGAAGTCTGCTGGTGTTTATGTAGCAAGAAGTCTGCTGGTGTTTATATAGCAAGAAGTCTGCTGGTGTTTATATAGCAAGAAGTCTGCTAGTGTTTATATAGCAAGAAGTCTGCTGGTGTTTATGTAGCAAGAAGTCTGCTGGTGTTTAGTCTGCTGGTGTTTATAGCAAGAAGTCTGCTGGTGTTTATATAGCAAGAAGTCTGCTGGTGTTTATGTAGCAAGAAGTCTGCTGGTGT
Source organism: Cherax quadricarinatus (assembly GCF_038502225.1). Classification (NCBI taxonomy): domain Eukaryota; kingdom Metazoa; phylum Arthropoda; class Malacostraca; order Decapoda; family Parastacidae; genus Cherax; species Cherax quadricarinatus. The sequence continues at coordinate 208,729 of NW_027195179.1, forward strand.
TTATGTAGCAAGAAGTCTGCTGGTGTTTATGTAGCAAGAAGTCTGCTGGTGTTTATGTAGCAAGAAGTCTGCTGGTGTTTATGTAGCAAGAAGTCTGCTGGTGTTTATATAGCAAGAAGTCTGCTGGTGTTTATATAGCAAGAAGTCTGCTGGTGTTTATGTAGCAAGAAGTCTGCTGGTGTTTATGTAGCAAGAAGTCTGCTGGTGTTTATGTAGCAAGAAGTCTGCTGGTGTTTATGTAGCAAGAAGTCTGCTGGTGTTTATAATTCAAGAAGTCTGCTGGTATTTATGTAGCAAGAAGTCTGCTGGTGTTTACATAGCAAGAAGTCTGCTGGTGTTTATATAGCAAGAAGTCTGCTGGTGTTTATGTAGCAAGAAGTCTGCTGGTGTTTATATAGCAAGAAGTCTGCTGGTGTTTATATAGCAAGAAGTCTGCTGGTGTTTATGTAGCAAGAAGTCTGCTGGTGTTTATGTAGAAAGAAGTCTGCTGGTGTTTATGTAGCAAGAAGGCTGCTGGTGTTTATGTAGCAAGAAGTCTGCTGGTGTTTATGTAGCAAGAAGTCTGCTGGTGTTTATGTAGCAAGAAGTCTGCTGGTGTTTATGTAGCAAGAAGTCTGCTGGTGTTTATATAGCAAGAAGTCTGCTGGTGTTTATGTAGCAAGAAGTCTGCTGGTGTTTATATAGCAAGAAGTCTGCTGGTGTTTATGTAGCAAGAAGTCTGCTGGTGTTTATATAGCAAGAAGTCTGCTGGTGTTTATGTAGCAAGAAGTCTGCTGGTGTTTATGTAGCAAGAAGTCTGCTGGTGTTTATGTAGCAAGAAGTCTGCTGGTGTTTAAATAGCAAGAACTCTGCAGGTTTTTACATAGCAAGAAGTCTGCTGGTATTTAAATAGCAAGAAGTCTGCTGGTGTTTAAATAGCAAGAACTCTGCTGGTTTTTACATAGCAAGAAGTCTGCTGGTGTTTATGTAGCAAGAAGTCTGCTGGTGTTTATATAGCAAGAAGTCTGCTGGTGTTTAAATAGCAAGAAGTCTGCTGGTGTTTATATAGCAAGAAGTCTGCTGGTGTTTATGTAGCAAGAAGTCTGCTGGTGTTTATATAGCAAGAAGTCTGCTGGTGTTTATGTAGCAAGAAATCTGCTGGTGTTTATGTAGCAAGAAGTCTGCTGGTATTTATAATGCAAGAAGTCTGCTGGTGTTTATGTAGCAAGAAGTCTGCTGGTGTTTATAATGCAAGAAGTCTGCTGGTGTTTAAATAGCAAGATGTCTGCTGGTGTTTATATAGCAAGAAGTCTGCTGGCGTTTATATAGCAAGAAGTCTGCTGGTGTTTATATAGCAAGAAGTCTGCTGGCGTTTTTATAGCAAGAAGTCTGCTGGTGTTTATATAGCAAGAAGTCTGCTGGTGTTTATATAGCAAGAAGTCTGCTGGTGTTTAAATAGCAAGAAGTCTGCTGGTGTTTAAATAGCAAGAAGTCTGCTGGTGTTTAAATAGCAAGAAGTCTGCTGGTGTTTAAATAGCAAGAAGTCTGCTGGTGTTTAAATAGCAAGAAGTCTGCTGGTGTTTAAATAGCAAGAAGTCTGCTGGTGTTTAAATAGCAAGAAGTCTGCTGGTGTTTAAATAGCAAGAAGTCTGCTGGTGTTTAAATAGCAAGAAGTCTGCTGGTGTTTAAATAGCAAGAAGTCTGCTGGTGTTTAAATAGCAAGAAGTCTGCTGGTGTTTAAATAGCAAGAAGTCTGCTGGTGTTTAAATAGCAAGAAGTCTGCTGGTGTTTAAATAGCAAGAAGTCTGCTGGTGTTTAAATAGCAAGAACTCTGCTGGTGTTTAAATAGCAAGAAGTCTGCTGGTGTTTAAATAGCAAGAACTCTGCTGGTGTTTAAATAGCAAGAAGTCTGCTGGTGTTTAAATAGCAAGAACACTGCTGGTTTTTACATAGCAAGAAGTCTGCTGGTGTTTACATAGCAAGAAGTCTGCTGGTGTTTAAATAGCAAGAACTCTGCTGGTTTTTACATAGCAAGAAGTCTGCTGGTGTTTACATAGCAAGAAGTCTGCTGGTGTTTAAATAGCAAGAAGTCTGCTGGTGTTTAAATAGCAAGAACTCTGCTGGTTTTTACATAGCAAGAAGTCTGCTGGTGTTTAAATAGCAAGAAGTCTGCTGGTGTTTAAATAGCAAGAACTCTGCTGGTTTTTACATAGCAAGAAGTCTGCTGGTGTTTACATAGCAAGAGGTCTGCTGGTGTTTACATAGCAAGAGGTCTGCTGGTGTTTAAATAGCAAGAACTCTGCTGGTTTTTACATAGCAAGAAGTCTGCTGGTGTTTACATAGCAAGAGGTCTGCTGGTGCATGTCTGCTGGTGTTTACATAGCAAGAGGTCTGCTGGTGTTTACATAAATAGCAAGAACTCTGCTGGTTTTTACATAGCAAGAAGTCTGCTGGTGTTTACATAGCAAGAGGTCTGCTGGTGTTTACATAGCAAGAAGTCTGCTGGTGTTTAAATAGCAAGAACTCTGCTGGTTTTTACATAGCAAGAAGTCTGCTGGTGTTTACATAGCAAGAAGTCTGCTGGTGTTTAAATAGCAAGAACTCTGCTGGTTTTTACATAGCAAGAAGTCTGCTGGTGTTTACATAGCAAGAAGTCTGCTGGTGTTTAAATAGCAAGAAGTCTGCTGGTGTTTAAATAGCAAGAAGTCTGCTGGTGTTTAAATAGCAAGAAGTCTGCTGGTGTTTAAATAGCAAGAAGTCTGCTGGTGTTTAAATAGCAAGAAGTCTGCTGGTGTTTAAATAGCAAGAAGTCTGCTGGTGTTTAAATAGCAAGAAGTCTGCTGGTGTTTAAATAGCAAGAAGTCTGCTGGTGTTTAAATAGCAAGAAGTCTGCTGGTGTTTAAATAGCAAGAAGTCTGCTGGTGTTTAAATAGCAAGAAGTCTGCTGGTGTTTAAATAGCAAGAAGTCTGCTGGTGTTTAAATAGCAAGAAGTCTGCTGGTGTTTAAATAGCAAGAAGTCTGCTGGTGTTTATATAGCAAGAAGTCTGCTGGTGTTTAAATAGCAAGAAGTCTGCTGGTGTTTAAATAGCAAGAAGTCTGCTGGTGTTTAAATAGCAAGAAGTCTGCTGGTGTTTAAATAGCAAGAAGTCTGCTGGTGTTTAAATAGCAAGAAGTCTGCTGGTGTTTATATAGCAAGAAGTCTGCTGGTGTTTAAATAGCAAGAAGTCTGCTGGTATTTATATAGCAAGAAGTCTGCTGGTGTTTATGTAGCAAGAAGTCTGCTGGTGTTTACATAGCAAGAAGTCTGCTGGTGTTTAAATAGCAAGAAGTCTGCTGGTGTTTAAATAGCAAGAACTCTGCTGGTTTTTACATAGCAAGAAGTCTGCTGGTGTTTAAATAGCAAGAAGTCTGCTGGTGTTTAAATAGCAAGAACTCTGCTGGTTTTTACATAGCAAGAAGTCTGCTGGTGTTTACATAGCAAGAGGTCTGCTGGTGTTTACATAGCAAGAGGTCTGCTGGTGTTTAAATAGCAAGAACTCTGCTGGTTTTTACATAGCAAGAAGTCTGCTGGTGTTTACATAGCAAGAGGTCTGCTGGTGTTTACATAGCAAGAGGTCTGCTGGTGTTTAAATAGCAAGAACTCTGCTGGTTTTTACATAGCAAGAAGTCTGCTGGTGTTTACATAGCAAGAGGTCTGCTGGTGTTTACATAGCAAGAAGTCTGCTGGTGTTTAAATAGCAAGAACTCTGCTGGTTTTTACATAGCAAGAAGTCTGCTGGTGTTTACATAGCAAGAAGTCTGCTGGTGTTTAAATAGCAAGAAGTCTGCTGGTGTTTACATAGCAAGAAGTCTGCTGGTGTTTACATAGCAAGAAGTCTGCTGGTGTTTAAATAGCAAGAAGTCTGCTGGTGTTTAAATAGCAAGAGGTCTGCTGGTGTTTAAATAGCAAGAAGTCTGCTGGTGTTTAAATAGCAATTAGTCTGCTGGTGTTTAAATAGCAAGAGGTCTGCTGGTGTTTACATAGCAAGACGTCTGCTGGTGTTTAAATAGCAAGAAGTCTGCTGGTGTTTACATAGCAAGAAGTCTGCTGGTGTTTAAATAGCAAGAAGTCTGCTGGTGTTTAAATAGCAAGAAGTCTGCTGGTGTTTAAATAGCAAGAAGTCTGCTGGTGTTTAAATAGCAAGAAGTCTGCTGGTGTTTAAATAGCAAGAAGTCTGCTGGTGTTTAAATAGCAAGAAGTCTGCTGGTGTTTAAATAGCAAGAAGTCTGCTGGTGTTTACATAGGAAGAAGTCTGCTGGAGTTTACATAGCAAGAAGTCTGCTGGTGTTTACATAGCAAGAGGTCTGCTGTTGTTTATAATGCAAGAAGTCTGCTGGAGTTTACATAGCAAGAAGTCTGCTGGAGTTTACATAGCAAGAAGTCTGCTGGTGTTTACATAGAAAGAGGTCTGCTGTTGTTTAAATAGCAAGAGGTCTGCTGGTGTTTACATAGCAAGAAGTCTGCTGGTGTTTAAATAGCAAGAGGTCTGCTGGTGTTTACATAGCATGAGGTCTGCTGGTGTTTACATAGCAAGAGGTCTGCTGGTGTTTCCATAGTAAGAGGTCTGCTGGTGTTTACATAGCAAGAAGTCTGCTGGTGTTTACATAGCAAGAAGTCTGCTGGTGTTTACATAGCAAGAGGTCTGCTGGTGTTTACATAGCAAGAAGTCTGCTGGTGTTTACATAGCAAGAGGTCTGCTGGTGTTTATGTAGCAAGAAGTCTGCTGGTATTTATATAGCAAAAAGTCTGCTGGTGTTTATGTAGCAAGAAGTCTGCTGGTGTTTACATAGCAAGAAGTCTGCTGGTGTTTATGTAGCAAGAAGTCTGCTGGTGTTTATGTAGCAAGAAGTCTGCTGGTGTTTATGTAGCAAGAAGTCTGCTGGTGTTTACATAGCAAGAAGTCTGCTGGTGTTTATGTAGCAAGAAGTCTGCTGGTGTTTACGTGTCTGCTGGTGTTAATATATCTGGAGAGTTTACCTGGAGATGGTTTAGCAAGAAGTCTGCTGGTGTTTATATAGCAAGAAGTCTGCTGGTGTTTACCACAGCAAGAGGTCTGCTGGTGCTATGTGCAGCAAGAAGTCTGCTGGTGTTTATGTAGCAAGAAGTCTGCTGGTTTTTATGTAGCAAGAAGTCTGCTGCTTTTTATGTAGCAAAAAGTCTGCTGGTGTTTATGTAGCAAGAAGTCTGCTGGTGTTTATGTAGCAAGAAGTCTGCTGGTTTTTATGTAGCAAGAAGTCTGCTGGTGTTTATATAGCAAGAAGTCTGCTGGTGTTTAAATAGCAAGAGCTCTGCTGGTTTTTATGTAGCAAGAAGTCTGCTGGTGTTTATGTAGCAAGAAGTCTGCTGGTGTTTATGTAGCAAGAAGTCTGCTGGTGTTTATGTAGCAAGAAGTCTGCTGGTGTTTATGTAGCAAGAAGTCTGCTGGTGTTTATGTAGCAAGAAGTCTGCTGGTGTTTATGTAGCAAGAAGTCTGCTGGTGTTTAAGTAGCAAGAAGTCTGCTGGTGTTTATATAGCAAGAAGTCTGCTGGTGTTTAAATAGCAAGAGCTCTGCTGGTGTTTACATAGCAAGAAGTCTGCTGGTGTTTACATAGCAAGAAGTCTGCTGGTTTTTACATAGCAAGAGGTCTGCTGGTGTTTACATAGCAAGAGGTCTGCTGGTGTTTACATAGCAAGAAGTCTGCTGGAGTTTACATAGCAAGAAGTCTGCTGGTGTTTATGTAGCAAGAAGTCTGCTGGTATTTATATAGCAAGAAGTCTGCTGGTGTTTATGTAGCAAGAAGTCTGCTGGTGTTTATGTAGCAAGAAGTCTGCTGGTGTTTATGTAGCAAGAAGTCTGCTGGTGTTTATGTAGCAAGAAGTCTGCTGGTATTTATATAGCAAGAAGTCTGCTGGTGTTTATGTAGCAAGAAGTCTGCTGGTGTTTATGTAGCAAGAAGTCTGCTGGTGTTTATGTAGCAAGAAGTCTGCTGGTGTTTATGTAGCAAGAAGTCTGCTGGTGTTTATGTAGCAAGAAGTCTGCTGGTGTTTATGTAGCAAGAAGTCTGCTGGTGTTTATGTAGCAAGAAGTCTGCTAGTGTTTATGTAGCAAGAAGTCTGCTGGTGTTTATGTAGCAAGAGGTCTGCTGGTGTTTATAATGCAAGAAGTCTGCTGGTGTTTATAATGCAAGAAGTCTGCTGGTGTTTATAATGCAAGAAGTCTGCTGGTGTTTATGTAGCAAGAAGTCTGCTGGTGTTTATAATGCAAGAAGTCTGCTGGTGTTTATGTAGCAAGAAGTCTGCTGGTGTTTATAATGCAAGAAGTCTGCGGGTGTTTAAATAGCAAGAAGTCTGCTGGCGTTTATATAGCAAGAACTCTGCTGGTGTTTATATAGCAAGAAGTCTGCTGGTGTTTATATAGCAAGAAGTCTGCTGGTGTTTAAATAGCAAGAAGTCTGCTGGTGTTTAAATAGCAAGAAGTCTGCTGGTGTTTAAGTAGCAAGAAGTCTGCTGGTGTTTAAATAGCAAGAAGTCTGCTGGTGTTTAAATAGCAGGAAGTCTGCTGGTGTTTAAATAGCAAGAAGTCTGCTGGTGTTTAAATAGCAAGAACTCTGCTGGTGTTTAAATAGCAAGAAGTCTGCTGGTGTTTAAATAGCAAGAAGTCTGCTGGTGTTTAAATAGCAAGAACTCTGCTGGTGTTTAAATAGCAAGAAGTCTGCTGGTGTTTAAATAGCAAGAAGTCTGCTGGTGTTTAAATAGCAAGAAGTCTGCTGGTGTTTAAATAGCAAGAACTCTGCTGGTTTTTACATAGCAAGAAGTCTGCTGGTGTTTAAATAGCAAGAAGTCTGCTGGTGTTTAAATAGCAAGAACTCTGCTGGTTTTTACATAGCAAGAAGTCTGCTGGTGTTTACATAGCAAGAGGTCTGCTGGCGTTTACATAGCAAGAGGTCTGCTGGTGTTTAAATAGCAAGAACTCTGCTGGTTTTTACATAGCAAGAAGTCTGCTGGTGTTTACATAGCAAGAGGTCTGCTGGTGTTTACATAGCAAGAAGTCTGCTGGTGTTTAAATAGCAAGAACTCTGCTGGTTTTTACATAGTAAGAAGTCTGCTGGTGTTTACATAGCAAGAAGTCTGCTGGTGTTTAAATAGCAAGAACTCTGCTGGTTTTTACATAGCAAGAAGTCTGCTGGTGTTTACATAGCAAGAAGTCTGCTGGTGTTTATATAGCAAGAAGTCTGCTGGTGTTTAAATAGCAAGAGGTCTGCTGGTGTTTAAATAGCAAGAAGTCTGATGGTGTTTAAATAGCAAGAACTCTGCTGGTGTTTAAATAGCAAGAAGTCTGCTGTTGTTTAAATAGCAAGAAGTCTGCTGGTGTTTAAATAGCAAGAAGTCTGCTGGTGTTTAAATAGCAAGAAGTCTGCTGGTGTTTAAATAGCAAGAAGTCTGCTGGTGTTTAAATAGCAAGAAGTCTGCTGGTGTTTAAATAGCAAGAAGTCTGCTGGTGTTTAAATAGCAAGAAGTCTGCTGGTGTTTAAATAGCAAGAAGTCTGCTGGTGTTTAAATAGCAAGAAGTCTGCTGGTGTTTAAATAGCAAGAAGTCTGCTGGTGTTTAAATAGCAAGAAGTCTGCTTGTGTTTAAATAGCAAGAAGTCTGCTGGTGTTTAAATAGCAAGAAATCTGCTGGTGTTTAAATAACAAGAAGTCTGCTGGTGTTTAAATAGCAAGAAGTCTGCTGGTGTTTAAATAGCAAGAAGTCTGCTGGTGTTTACATAGCAAGAAGTCTGCTGGTGTTTAAATAGCAAGAAGTCTGCTGGTGTTTAAATAGCAAGAAGTCTGCTGGTGTTTAAATAGCAAGAACTCTTCTGGTGTTTAAATAGCAAGAAGTCTGCTGGTGTTTAAATAGCAAGAACTCTGCTGGTTTTTACATAGCAAGAAGTCTGCTGGTGTTTACATAGCAAGAAGTCTGGTGGTGTTTAAATAGCAAGAACTCTGCTGGTTTTTACATAGCAAGAAGTCTGCTGGTGTTTACATAGGAAGAAGTCTGCTGGTGTTTAAATAGCAAGAAGTCTGCTGGTGTTTAAATAGCAAGAACTCTGCTGGTTTTTACATAGCAAGAAGTCTGCTGGTGTTTAAATAGCAAGAAGTCTGCTGGTGTTTAAATAGCAAGAACTCTGCTGGTTTTTACATAGCAAGAAGTCTGCTGGTGTTTACATAGCAAGAGGTCTGCTGGTGTTTACATAGCAAGAGGTCTGCTGGTGTTTAAATAGCAAGAACTCTGCTGGTTTTTACATAGCAAGAAGTCTGCTGGTGTTTACATAGCAAGAGGTCTGCTGGTGTTTACATAGCAAGAGGTCTGCTGGTGTTTAAATAGCAAGACCTCTGCTGGTTTTTACATAGCAAGAAGTCTGCTGGTGTTTACATAGCAAGAGGTCTGCTGGTGTTTACATAGCAAGAAGTCTGCTGGTGTTTAAATAGCAAGAACTCTGCTGGTTTTTACATAGCAAGAAGTCTGCTGGTGTTTACATAGCAAGAAGTCTGCTGGTGTTTAAATAGCAAGAACTCTGCTGGTTTTTACATAGCAAGAAGTCTGCTGGTGTTTACATAGCAAGAAGTCTGCTGGTGTTTAAATAGCAAGAAGTCTGCTGGTGTTTAAATAGCAAGAAGTCTGCTGGTGTTTAAATAGCAAGAAGTCTGCTGGTGTTTAAATAGCAAGAAGTCTGCTGGTGTTTAAATAGCAAGAAGTCTGCTGGTGTTTAAATAGCAAGAAGTATGCTGGTGTTTAAATAGCAAGAAGTCTGCTGGTGTTTAAATAGAAAGAAGTCTGCTGGTGTTTAAATAGCATGAAGTCTGCTGGTGTTTAAATAGCAAGAAGTCTGCTGGTGTTTAAATAGCAAGAAGTCTGCTGGTGTTTAAATAGCAAGAAGTCTGCTGGTGTTTAAATAGCAAGAAGTCTGCTGGTGTTTAAATAGCAAGAAGTCTGCTGGTGTTTAAATAGCAAGAAGTCTGCTGGTGTTTAAATAGCAAGAAGTCTGCTGGTGTTTAAATAGCAAGAAGTCTGCTGGTGTTTACATAGCAAGAAGTCTGCTGGTGTTTACATAGCAAGAAGTCTGCTGGTGTTTAAATAGCAAGAACTCTGCTGGTTTTTACATAGCAAGAAGTCTGCTGGTGTTTACATAGCAAGAAGTCTGCTGGTGTTTAAATAGCAAGAAGTCTGCTGGTGTTTATATAGCATGAAGTCTGCTGGTGTTTACATAGCAAGAAGTCTGCTGGTGTTTAAATAGCAAGAAGTCTGCTGGTGTTTAAATAGCAAGAACTCTGCTGGTTTTTACATAGCAAGAAGTCTGCTGGTGTTTACATAGCAAGAGGTCTGCTGGTGTTTACATAGCAAGAGGTCTGCTGGTGTTTACATAGCAAGAGGTCTGCTGGTGTTTACATAGCAAGAAGTCTGCTGGTGTTTAATTAGCAAGAACTCTGCTGGTGTTTATAGTAGCAAGAAGTCTGCTGGTGTTTAAATAGCAAGAAGTCTGCTGGTGTTTTAGGTCTGCATAGCAAGAAGTCTGCTGGTGTTTATAGCAAGAGGTCTGCTGGTGCATAGCAAGAAGTCTGCTGGTGTTTACATAGCAAGAAGTCTGCTGGTGTTTAAATAGCAAGACGTCTGCTGGTGTTTACATAGCAAGAGGTCTGCTGGTGTTTACATAGCAAGAAGTCTGCTGGTGTTTTAGCAAGAGGTCTGCTGGTGTTTACATAGCAAGAAGTCTGCTGGTGTTTACATAGCAAGAAGTCTGCTGGAGTTTACATAGCAAGAAGTCTGCTGGTGTTTATGTAGCAAGAAGTCTGCTGGTGTTTAACATAGCAAGAAGTCTGCTGGTGTTTAAATAGCAAGAAGTCTGCTGGTGTTTAACATAGCAAGAAGTCTGCTGGTGCATAGCAAAGTCTGCTGGTGTTTATGTTTACATAGCAAGAAGTCTGCTGGTGTTTAGTCTGCTGGTGTTTAAATAGCAAGAAGTCTGCTGGTGTTTACATAGCAAGAAGTCTGCTGGTGTTTATGTAGCAAGAAGTCTGCTGGTGTTTAGCAAGGGGTCTGCTGGTGTTTAGACCATAGCAAGAGGCTGCTGGTGTTTACATAGCAAGAAGTCTGCTGGCTGAAGTCTGCTGGTGTTAGCAAGAGGTCTGCTGGTGTTTAGCAAGAAGTCTGCTGGTGTTTAAATAGCAAGAAGTCTGCTGGTGTTTATATAGCAAGAAGTATGCTGGTGTTTTCATAGCAAGAAGTCTGCTGGTGTTTACATAGCAAGATATCTTCTGGTGCTTACATAGCAAGAAGTCTGCTGGTGTTTTCATAGCAAGAAGTCTGCTGGTGTTTAGGTAGCAAGAAGTCTGCTGGTGTTTAGCAAGAGGTCTGCATAGCAAGAAGTCTGCTGGTGTTTATGTAGCAAGAAGTCTGCTGGTGTTTATATAGCAAGAAGTCTGCTGGTGTTTATGTAGCAAGAAGTCTGCTGGTGTTTATGTAGCAAGAAGTCTGCTGGTGTTTATGTAGCAAGAAGTCTGCTGGTGTTTATGTAGCAAGAAGTCTGCTGGTGTTTATGTAGCAAGAAGTCTGTTGGTATTTATATAGCAAGAAGTCTGCTGGTGTTTATGTAGCAAGAAGTCTGCTGGTGTTTATGTAGCAAGAAGTCTGCTGGTGTTTATGTAGCAAGAAGTCTGCTGGTGTTTATGTAGCAAGAAGTCTGCTGGTGTTTATGTAGCAAGAAGTCTGCTGGTGTTTATGTAGCAAGAAGTCTGCTGGTGTTTATGTAGCAAGAAGTCTGCTGGTGTTTATGTAGCAAGAAGTCTGCTGGTGTTTATGTAGCAAGAGGTCTGCTGGTGTTTATAATGCAAGAAGTCTGCTGGTGTTTATAATGCAAGAAGTCTGCTGGTGTTTATAATGCAAGAAGTCTGCTGGTGTTTATGTAGCAAGAAGTCTGCTGGTGTTTATAATGCAAGAAGTCTGCTGGTGTTTATGTAGCAAGAAGTCTGCTGGTGTTTATAATGCAAGAAGTCTGCGGGTGTTTAAATAGCAAGAAGTCTGCTGGTGTTTATATAGCAAGAAGTCTGCTGGCGTTTATATAGCAAGAAGTCTGCTGGTGTTTATATAGCAAGAAGTCTGCTGGTGTTTAAATAGCAAGAAGTCTGCTGGTGTTTAAATAGCAAGAAGTCTGCTGGTGTTTAAGTAGCAAGAAGTCTGCTGGTGTTTAAATAGCAAGAAGTCTGCTGGTGTTTAAATAGCAAGAAGTCTGCTGGTGTTTAAATAGCAAGAAGTCTGCTGGTGTTTAAATAGCAAGAACTCTGCTGGTGTTTAAATAGCAAGAAGTCTGCTGGTGTTTAAATAGCAAGAAGTCTGCTGGTGTTTAAATAGCAAGAACTCTGCTGGTGTTTAAATAGCAAGAAGTCTGCTGGTGTTTAAATAGCAAGAAGTCTGCTGGTGTTTAAATAGCAAGAAGTCTGCTGGTGTTTAAATAGCAAGAACTCTGCTGGTTTTTACATAGCAAGAAGTCTGCTGGTGTTTAAATAGCAAGAAGTCTGCTGGTGTTTAAATAGCAAGAACTCTGCTGGTTTTTACATAGCAAGAAGTCTGCTGGTGTTTACATAGCAAGAGGTCTGCTGGCGTTTACATAGCAAGAGGTCTGCTGGTGTTTAAATAGCAAGAACTCTGCTGGTTTTTACATAGCAAGAAGTCTGCTGGTGTTTACATAGCAAGAGGTCTGCTGGTGTTTACATAGCAAGAAGTCTGCTGGTGTTTAAATAGCAAGAACTCTGCTGGTTTTTACATAGCAAGAAGTCTGCTGGTGTTTACATAGCAAGAAGTCTGCTGGTGTTTAAATAGCAAGAACTCTGCTGGTTTTTACATAGCAAGAAGTCTGCTGGTGTTTACATAGCAAGAAGTCTGCTGGTGTTTATATAGCAAGAAGTCTGCTGGTGTTTAAATAGCAAGAGGTCTGCTGGTGTTTAAATAGCAAGAAGTCTGCTGGTGTTTAAATAGCAAGAAGTCTGCTGGTGTTTAAATAGCAAGAAGTCTGCTGGTGTTTAAATAGCAAGAAGTCTGCTGGTGTTTAAATAGCAAGAAGTCTGCTGGTGTTTAAATAGCAAGAAGTCTGCTGGTGTTTAAATAGCAAGAAGTCTGCTGGTGTTTAAATAGCAAGAAGTCTGCTGGTGTAGCAAGAAGTCTGCTGGTGTTTAAATAGCAAGAAGTCTGCTGGTGTTTAAATAGCAAGAAGTCTGCTGGTGTTTAAATAGCAAGAAGTCTGCTGGTGTTTAAATAGCAAGAAGTCTGCTGGTGTTTAAATAGCAAGAAGTCTGCTTGTGTTTAAATAGCAAGAAGTCTGCTGGTGTTTAAATAGCAAGAAATCTGCTGGTGTTTAAATAACAAGAAGTCTGCTGGTGTTTAAATAGCAAGAAGTCTGCTGGTGTTTAAATAGCAAGAAGTCTGCTGGTGTTTACATAGCAAGAAGTCTGCTGGTGTTTAAATAGCAAGAAGTCTGCTGGTGTTTAAATAGCAAGAAGTCTGCTGGTGTTTAAATAGCAAGAACTCTTCTGGTGTTTAAATAGCAAGAAGTCTGCTGGTGTTTAAATAGCAAGAACTCTGCTGGTTTTTACATAGCAAGAAGTCTGCTGGTGTTTACATAGCAAGAAGTCTGGTGGTGTTTAAATAGCAAGAACTCTGCTGGTTTTTACATAGCAAGAAGTCTGCTGGTGTTTACATAGGAAGAAGTCTGCTGGTGTTTAAATAGCAAGAAGTCTGCTGGTGTTTAAATAGCAAGAACTCTGCTGGTTTTTACATAGCAAGAAGTCTGCTGGTGTTTAAATAGCAAGAAGTCTGCTGGTGTTTAAATAGCAAGAACTCTGCTGGTTTTTACATAGCAAGAAGTCTGCTGGTGTTTACATAGCAAGAGGTCTGCTGGTGTTTACATAGCAAGAAGTCTGCTGGTGTTTAAATAGCAAGAACTCTGCTGGTTTTTACATAGCAAGAAGTCTGCTGGTGTTTACATAGCAAGAAGTCTGCTGGTGTTTAAATAGCAAGAAGTCTGCTGGTGTTTAAATAGCAAGAAGTCTGCTGGTGTTTAAATAGCAAGAACTCTGCTGGTTTTTACATAGCAAGAAGTCTGCTGGTGTTTACATAGCAAGAAGTCTGCTGGTGTTTACATAGCAAGAAGTCTGCTGGTGTTTAAATAGCAAGAAGTCTGCTGGTGTTTAAATAGCAAGAAGTCTGCTGGTGTTTAAATAGCAAGAAGTCTGCTGGTGTTTAAATAGCAAGAAGTCTGCTGGTGTTTAAATAGCAAGAAGTCTGCTGGTGTTTAAATAGCAAGAAGTCTGCTGGTGTTTAAATAGCAAGAAGTCTGCTGGTGTTTAAATAGCAAGAAGTCTGCTGGTGTTTAAATAGCAAGAAGTCTGCTGGTGTTTAAATAGCAAGAAGTCTGCTGGTGTTTAAATAGCAAGAAGTCTGCTGGTGTTTAAATAGCAAGAAGTCTGCTGGTGTTTAAATAGCAAGAAGTCTGCTGGTGTTTAAATAGCAAGAAGTCTGCTGGTGTTTAAATAGCAAGAAGTCTGCTGGTGTTTAAATAGCAAGAAGTCTGCTGGTGTTTAAATAGCAAGAAGTCTGCTGGTGTTTAAATAGCAAGAAGTCTGCTGGTGTTTACATAGCAAGAAGTCTGCTGGTGTTTAAATAGCAAGAAGTCTGCTGGTGTTTAAATAGCAAGAAGTCTGCTGGTGTTTAAATAGCAAGAAGTCTGCTGGTGTTTAAATAGCAAGAAGTCTGCTGGTGTTTAAATAGCAAGAAGTCTGCTGGTGTTTTACATAGCAAGAAGTCTGCTGGTGTTTACATAGCAAGAAGTCTGGTGGTGTTTAAATAGCAAGAACTCTGCTGGTTTTTACATAGCAAGAAGTCTGCTGGTGTTTACATAGCAAGAAGTCTGCTGGTGTTTAAATAGCAAGAACTCTGCTGGTTTTTAAATAGCAAGAAGTCTGCTGGTGTTTAAATAGCAAGAAGGTCTGCTGGTGTTTAAATAGTCTGCTGGTGTTTAAATAGAGAGGTCTGCTGGCGTTTAAATATCAAGAAGTCTGCTTGTGTTTAAATAGCAAGAAGTCTGCTGGTGTTTAAATAGCAAGAAGTCTGCTGGTGTTTAAATAGCAAGAACTCTGCTGGTTTTTACATAGCAAGAAGTCTGCTGGTGTTTACATAGCAAGAGGTCTGCTGGTGTTTACATAGCAAGAGGTCTGCTGGTGTTTAAATAGCAAGAACTCTGCTGGTTTTTACATAGCAAGAAGTCTGCTGGTGTTTACATAGCAAGAGGTCTGCTGGTGTTTACATAGCAAGAGGTCTGCTGGTGTTTAAATAGCAAGAACTCTGCTGGTTTTTACATAGCAAGAAGTCTGCTGGTGTTTACATAGCAAGAGGTCTGCTGGTGTTTACATAGCAAGAAGTCTGCTGGTGTTTAAATAGCAAGAACTCTGCTGGTTTTTACATAGCAAGAAGTCTGCTGGTGTTTACATAGCAAGAAGTCTGCTGGTGTTTAAATAGCAAGAGCTCTGCTGGTTTTTACATAGCAAGAAGTCTGCTGGTGTTTACATAGCAAGAAGTCTGCTGGTGTTTAAATAGCAAGAAGTCTGCTGGTGTTTAAATAGCAAGAGGTCTGCTGGTGTTTAAATAGCAAGAAGTCTGCTGGTGTTTAAATAGCAAGAGGTCTGCTGGCGTTTAAATATCAAGAAGTCTGCTTGTGTTTAAATAGCAAGAAGTCTGCTGGTGTTTAAATAGCAAGAGGTCTGCTGGTGTTTACATAGCAAGAAGTCTGCTGGTGTTTACATAGCAAGAAGTCTGCTGGCGTTTACATAGCAAGTGGTCTGCTGGTGTTTACATAGCAAGAGGTCTGCTGGTGTTTACATAGCAAGAAGTCTGCTGGAGTTTACATAGCAAGAAGTCTGCTGGTGTTTTCATAGCAAGAGGTTTGCTGGTGTTTACATAGCAAGAAGTCTGCTGGAGTTTACATAGCAAGAAGTCTGCTGGTGTTTACATAGCAAGAGGTCTGCTGGTGTTTACATAGCAAGAGGTCTGCTGGTGTTTACATAGCAAGAGGTCTGCTGGTGTTTACATAGCAAGAGGTCTGCTGGTGTTTACACGGCAAGAGGTCTGCTGGCGTTTACATAGGAAGAGGTCTGCTGGTGTTTACATAGCAAGAGGTCTGCTGGTGTTTATATAGCAAGAGGTCTGCTGGTGTTTACACGGCAAGAGGTCTGCTGATGTTTACATAGCAAGAAGTCTGCTGGTGTTTATATAGCAAGAAGTATTCTGGTGCTTACATAGCAAGAAGTCTGCTGGTGTTTACATAGCAAGAAGTCTGCTGGTGTTTACATAGCAAGAAGTCTGCTGGTGTTTACATAGCAAGAGGTCTGCTGGTGTTTACACGGCAAGAGGTCTGCTGGCGTTTACATAGGAAGAGGTCTGCTGGTGTTTACATAGCAAGAGGTCTGCTGGTGTTTATATAGCAAGAGGTCTGCTGGTGTTTACACGGCAAGAGGTCTGCTGATGTTTACATAGCAAGAAGTCTGCTGGTGTTTATATAGCAAGAAGTATTCTGATGCTTACATAGCAAGAAGTCTGCTGGTGTTTACATAGCAAGAAGTCTACTGGTGTTTACATAACAAGAAGTCTGCTGGTGTTTACGTAGCAAGAGGTCTGCTGGTGTTAATATATCTGGAGAGTTTACCTGGAGATGGTTTCGGGGGTCAACGCCCCCGCGGCCCGGTCTTAGACCAGGCCTCATGGTGGATCAGAATGTGATCAACGAGGCTGTTACTACTGGCAGCACGCAAGCTGACGTACGAACCACAGCCCGGTTGGTCAGGTACAGACTTTAGGTGCTCATCAAGTGCAGCAAGAAGTCTGCTGGTGTTTATGTAGCAAGAAGTCTGCTGGTTTTTATGTAGCAAGAAGTCTGCTGCTTTTTATGTAGCAAAAAGTCTGCTGGTGTTTATGTAGCAAGAAGTCTGCTGGTGTTTATGTAGCAAGAAGTCTGCTGGTTTTTATGTAGCAAGAAGTCTGCTGGTTTTTATGTAGCAAGAAGTCTGCTGGTGTTTATGTAGCAAGAAGTCTGCTGGTTTTTATGTAGCAAGAAGTCTGCTGGTGTTTATGTAGCAAGAAGTCTGCTGGTGTTTATGTAGCAAGAAGTCTGCTGGTGTTTATGTAGCAAGAAGTCTGCTGGTATTTACATAGCAAGAAGTCTGCTGGTGTTTATGTAGCAAGAAGTCTGCTGGTATTTAAATAGCAAGAAGTCTGCTGGTGTTTATGTAGCAAGAAATCTGCTGGTGTTTATGTAGCAAGAAGTCTGCTGGTATTTATATAGCAAGAAGTCTGCTGGTGTTTATGTAGCAAGAAGTCTGCTGGTATTTAAATAGCAAGAAGTCTGCTGGTGTTTATGTAGCAAGAAGTCTGCTGGTGTTTATGTAAGAACATAAGAACATAAGAACGAAGGAACACTGCAGAAGGCCTACCGGCCCATGCGAGGCAGGTCCAAGTCCCTACCGGCTTAAGCCAATGCACCCAACCTAGTCAGGTCAGGTCACATTGACTCAAGGGAGGAACACGGCAACCGACCCGTTAGCACAAGCTATCAGGTCCAACTCACACCCACCCACATCTACTCATGTATTTATCCAACCTATTTTTAAAGCTACACAACGTTCTGGCCTCTATAACGGTACTTGGGAGTTTGTTCCACTCATCCACAACTCTATTACCAAACCAGTACTTTCCTATATCCCTCCTGAATCTGAATTTTTCCAACTTAAAACCATTGCTGCGAGTCCTGTCTAGGCTAGATATTATCAGCACACTATTTACATCCCCTTTATTTATTCCTGTCTTCCACTTATAAACCTCAATCATATCCCCCCTAATTCTACGTCTTTCTAGAGAGTGCAGTTTCAGGGCCCTTAGTCTATCCTCATAGGGAAGGTTTCTGATACATGGGATCATCTTTGTCATCCTCCTTTGTACATTTTCCAGAGAATTTATATCCATTCTGTAATACGGTGACCAAAACTGTGCAGCATAATCTAAATGAGGCCTAACCAAGGATGTATAGAGTTGAAGAACAACCTGAGGACTCCTATTATTTATGCTTCTTGATATGAAGCCAAGGATTCTATTAGCTTTATTGCGAACACTTATGCACTGTTGTCTTGGTTTCAGATTACTGCTAACCAGAACTCCTAAATCTTTTTCGCAATCCGTAATATTAAGATCTACATTATTTAGTTTATATGTGGCATGGTTATTGTCCTGTCCAACATTTAGAACTTTGCATTTGTCTATATTAAACTGCATCTGCCACTTCTCCGACCACTGCATCAGTCTATTCAAATCTTCCTGGAGTGCTCGAATGTCCTCGTCAGAATGAATTCGACGGCCTATTTTGGTGTCATCGGCAAACTTGCCGATGTCGCTCTTTATGCCCTCATCTATGTCGTTTATGTAGATTGTGAACAGCAGGGGGCCCAACACTGACCCCTGTGGAACACCGCTCGTGACGCTTCCCCACTCTGATTTCTCCCCATTTATGCAAACTCTCTGCTGCCTATTTGTCAACCATGCCTCTATCCAGGAAAAAATTTCTCCTCCTATTCCATGTGCTTTAATTTTCCTCAATAGTCTCTGATGTGGGACCCTGTCAAAAGCCTTACTGAAGTCCATATACACAATATCATATTCGTTACCATGATCTACCTCCTCAAATACCTTAGTGAAAAAAGTTAATAAATTCGTAAGGCAGGAACGTCCCTTTGTAAAACCATGCTGAGATTCGTTGATTAATTTATGCTTTTCAAGGTGGCTACGAACTGCCTCGGCAATTATTGATTCCATAAATTTTCCCACTATGGAGGTTAGGCTTATTGGTCTATAGTTCGAAGCTAAGGACCTGTCACCTGTTTTGAAAATAGGTATCACATTTGCCATTTTCCACTTATCTGGCACCATGCCAGTTTGTAGTGATATGTTGAAAAGATTAGCCAAAGGTGTGCTAAGCTCCTCTTTACATTCCTTTAGAACCCTTGCATACAGTTCATCAGGGCCTGGGGATTTGTTAGGTTTTAATTTATCTATTTGCCTAAGGACCATGTCACTTGTGACCCTAATAGTGCACAGTTTATTATCGTCCTGTTCTACATAATTTATCATTACTGGAATATCACTGGTATCCTCCTGTGTAAAAACTGAGAGGAAGTATGTGTTAAAAATTCTACACATTTCCTTATCACTGTCAGTGAGCTGACCCGAGGAACTTTTGAGTGGGCCTATCTTGTCCCTGATCTTACTTCTGTATACCTGAAAGAATCCTTTTGGGTTAGTCTTCGATTCTCTTGCAACTTTAACCTCATAATCTCTTTTTGCTTTTCTAATTCCCTTTTTTATTTCTCTCTTTAACTGAATATATCGATTTCTTAATTGCCCCTCTCCTCTTTTGATTTGCCTATATATGCCTCTCTTTTGACCAATCAGATATTTTAATCTATTGTTCATCCATTTAGGATCATTTTTGTTTGATCTGATTTCCCTATTTGGAACATAATTTGACTGAGCAGCTAGAACTATGCCCTGGAAAGCATCATATCGGCAACCATCACCACCTACCTGACCCCTAGTCAGGTCATTCCAGTTCAGCCCACCTAAGTAATTTTTCAGTCCTATGAAATCAGCCAAGCGAAAGTCAGGGACGGAGACTTGATTGCCATTATTAGGGGAATTCCATGATATGTTAAAACTGAGTGATTTGTGATCACTCTCCCCAAGCTCATCATTAACCTCAAGATTATTAATTAGTGTTTCCCTACTGGCAAGAACCAAGTCAAGGAGGTTATTTCCCCTAGTTGGCTCTGTCACAAACTGTTTTAAAAAACAATCCTGGATCGTATCAAGAAAGTCACCCGACTCTAAATTTCCTGTCAAATTGCTCCAGTCAATCTGTCTATAGTTGAAATCTCCCATTAGCACAACATTTTCGTATGTAGATGCCTTACGAATTTCGTCCCATAGAAGTTTACTGCACTCCCTATCAAGATTTGGGGCCCTGTAAATCACACCCAAAATTAGTTTTTCTCGGCCCTCGAGAAGCTGTAACCAAACAGATTCAGTGGCTGACGCTTCTAATTTAATATCTTGTCTAACACAACAATTTAAATTGTCTCTGACATACATCGCTACTCCACCACCTTTCCTGTTGACCCTGTCAGTGTGGAATAATTTATAGCCTTGTATGTGACATTCAGATGGCATCTCTCTATCTTTCAGATTGAGCCAGGTCTCTGTTATAGCAATAATATCTATGTTTCCTGCACTTGCAATTAATCTTAGCTCATCTATCTTATTTCTAACACTCCTGCTATTAGTATAGTAAACCTTAAGGGAGCTAGTCCCTTGCTGCCCTCTGCTGTCCCCCTTTGTTTTCTGACCTGTTCTATTGTCTTTATTTATAACTTCATGCTGAATGCCTTTTATACATTTACTGTTTCCAACCCTAGTGTTGCAACCTGCTTGTTTCCCACACACACCCATACCTCTATCTTCCATCAGTTTAAAATCATAGGCATTTCACCAATGGCCTTCTCAATCGAGTCTGCAAGTGCTACCACCCCTGCCCCAGAGAGATGAACCCCATCCCTTGCATACATATCATGTTTGCCATAAAAGTTGTTCCAGTTGTCAATGAATGGGATTGCAAGTTCCTTGCAGTATCTGTCTAGCCAGCAATTTACACCAATTGCCCTAGACAACCATTCATTTCCTACTCCCCTTCTAGGCAAGATGCTACATATGATTGGGATCCCTCCCTTAGACTTAATGAAATCTATAGCTGACCTGTACTTATCTAGCAGCTCTTCTCTCCTACCCTTCCCAATATCATTTCCACCAGCACTGAGACAGATAATGGGCTTGTTCCCATTACCTGACATGATATTATCCAGTCTGTTGACAATGTCCCCAACACCAGCTCCAGGGAAGCACACTCTATCTCTCATCTTCTTATTCCTATTACAAAAAGCACGGTCAACATATCTTACCTGAGAGTCACCAACCACAAGAATGCGCTTACCTTCATTAGCAGGGGCAGTAGTACCCTTACCTTCACTGGCCACTGAAGTACATTCATCCTGGAGAACAGAGAAGCGATTTCCTACCTTCAGATCTTCACTCTTAACTTTCCTTACTCTGATGCGCCTCCCATTACTGTGAACAACTCGCCACTTGTAGCAGGTGCTGGGCTGCACCTCACTGCTGGTACCCGTTGCTACCTCCCCACCTACAGCCTCCTCACAGTGAGAGACAGACTGCACCTCACTGCTAGAAGCCTCATTCCCCACATCTCCAACCACCTCACACTCTCTCCCAGGCCCATTGAGGTGGACCTTCAGCCTCCTAATCTCCTCCTGGAGAAGCAAGACCTCCTCCTTCAACTCTCCAAACTCAGTTTTTAAAACACTGCAGAAGCAAGCCATGCTTTGTAACCGTCCACGCTAATCCCCAAAGCAGCTCAGGGTCTGTGACCTCACGTGACGACTGACCACTGAACACTGCATGAAGTCTGCTGGTATTTATATAGCAAGAAGTCTGCTGGTGTTTATGTAGCAAGAAGTCTGCTGGTATTTAAATAGCAAGAAGTCTGCTGGTGTTTATGTAGCAAGAAGTCTGCTGGTTTTTATGTAGCAAGAAGTCTGCTGGTGTTTATGTAGCAAGAAGTCTGCTGGTGTTTATGTAGGAAGAAGTCTGCTGGTGTTTATGTAGCAAGAAGTCTGCTGGTATTTATATAGCAAGAAGTCTGCTGGTATTTAAATAGCAAGAAGTCTGCTGGTGTTTATGTAGCAAGAAGTCTGCTGGTGTTTATGTAGCAAAGAAGTCTGCTGGTATTTATATAGCAAGAAGTCTGTTGGTGTTTATGTAGCAAGAAGTCTGCTTGTATTTAAATAGCAAGAAGTCTGCTGGTGTTTATGTAGCAAGACGTCTGCTTGTGTTTATATAGCAAGAAGTCTGCCGGTGTTTATATAGCAAGAAGTCTGCCGGTGTTTATATAGCAAGAATTCTGCCGGTGTTTATATAGCAAGAAGTCTGCTGGTGTTTATATAGCAAGAAGTCTGCTGGTATTTATATAGCAAGAAGTCTGCTGGTGTTTATGTAGCAAGAAGTCTGCTGGTATTTATATAGCAAGAAGTCTGCTGGTGTTTATGTAGCAAGAAGTCTGCTGGTGTTTATATAGCAAGAAGTCTGCTGGTGTTTATATAACAAGAAGTCTGCTGGTGTTTATGTAGCAAGAAGTCTGCTTGTATTCATATAGCAAGAAGTCTGCTGGTGTTTATGTAGCAAGAAGTCTGCTGGTATTTATATAGCAAGAAGTCTGCTGGTGTTTATGTAGCAAGAAGTCTGCTGGTGTTTATGTAGCAAGAAGTCTGCCGGTGTTTATATAGCAAGAAGTCTGCCGGTGTTTATATAGCAAGAAGTCTGCCGGTGTTTATATAGCAAGAAGTCTGCAGGTGTTTATATAGCAAGATGTCTGCTTATATAGCTAGAGAAATAAACATTGAGTACTACGCCCTCAGATACATTTTTGATCAACATTCCACAGACAATATCTGCCAGAGATTTTCTTCACCAAGTTTACACACACAAGAATTTCTTTCATGTTTTCACTGTTTATTTACTCCAAACATCAGGGTAAGAAAGAAGCTTTTATTTTCGTTAATTAGACCCGGTTCACCCCAGCACCGTCTTATCTGGTTCACCCCAGCACCGTCTTATCTGGTTCACCCCAGCACCGTCTTATCTGGTTCACCCCAGCACCGTCTTATCTGGTTCACCCCAGCACCGTCTTATCTGGTTCACCCCAGCACCGTCTTATCTGGTTCACCCCAGCACCGTCTTATCTGGTTCACCCCAGCACCGTCTGATCTGGTTCACACCAGCACCGTCTGATCTGGTTCACCCCAGCACCGTCTGTTCTGGTTCACCCCAGCACCGTCTGATCTGGTTCACCCCAGCACCGTCTGATCTGGTTCACCCCAGCACCGTCTGATCTGGTTCACCCCAGCACCGTCTTATCTGGTTCACCCCAGCACCGTCTTATCTGGTTCACCCCAGCACCGTCTTATCTAGTTCACCCCAGCACCGTCTAATCTGGTTCACCCCAGCACCGTCTGATCTGGTTCACCCCAACACCGTCTTTTCTGGTTCACCCCAGCACAGTCTAATCTGGTTCACCCCAGCACCGTCTTATCTGGTTCACCCCAGCACCGTCTAATCTGGTTCACCCCAGCACCGTCTTATCTGGTTCACCCCAGCACCGTCTAATCTGGTTCACCCCAGCACCGTCTTATCTGGTTCACCCCAGCACCGTCTAATCTGGTTCACCCCAGCACCGTCTTATCTGGTTCACCCCAGCACCGTCTAATCTGGTTCATCCCAGCACCGTCTTATCTGGTTCACCCCAGCACCGTCTTATCTGATTCACCCCAGCACCGTCTAATCTGGTTCACCCCAGCACCGTTTAATCTGGTTCACCCCAGCACCGTCTAATCTGGTTCGCCCCAGCACCGTCTTATCTGGTTCACCCCAGCGCCGTCCAATCTGGTTCACCCCTGCACCGTCTAATCTGGTTCACCCCAGCACCGTCTAATCTGGTTCACCCCAGCACCGTCTAATCTGGTTCACCCCAGCACTGTCTAATCTGGTTCACCCCAGCACCGTCTTATCTGGTTCACCCCAGCACCGTCTTATCTGGTTCACCCCAGCACCGTCTAATCTGGTTCACCCCAGCACTGTCTAATCTGGTTCACCCCAGCACCGTCTTATCTGGTTCACCTCAGCACCGTCTTATCTTGTTCACCCCAGTACCCTCTAATCTGGTTCACCCCAGCACCGTCTAATCTGGTTCACCCCAGCACCGTCTAATCTGGTTCACCCCAGCACCGTCTAATCTGGTTCACCCCAGCACCGTCTAATCTGGTTCACTCCAGCACCGTCTAATCTGGTTCACCCCAGCACCGTCTTATCTGGTTCACCCCAGCACCGTCTTATCTGGTTCACCCCAGTACCGTCTAATCTGGTTCACCCCAGCACCGTCTAATCTGGTTCACCCCAGCACCGTCTAATCTGGTTCACCCCAGCACCGTCTAATCTGGTTCACCCCACCACCGTCTAATCTGGTTCACTCCAGCACCTTCTAATCTGGTTCACCCCAGCACCGTCTTATCTGGTTCACCCCAGCACCGTCTAATCTGGTTCATCCCAGCGCCGTCTTATCTGGTTCACCTCAGCACCGTCTTATCTTGTTCACCCCAGTACCGTCTAATCTGGTTCACCCCAGCACCGTCTAATCTGGTTCACCCCAGCACCGTCTTATCTGGTTCACCCCAGTACCGTCTAATCTGGTTCACCCCAGCACCGTCTAATCTGGTTCACCCCAGCACCGTCTAATCTGGTTCACCCCAGCACCGTCTAATCTGGTTCACCCCAGCACCGTCTAATCTGGTTCACCCCAGCACCGTCTAATCTGGTTCACTCCAGCACCTTCTAATCTGGTTCACCCCAGCACCGTCTTATCTGGTTCACCCCAGCACCGTCTTATCTGGTTCACCCCAGCACCGTCTTATCTGGTTCACCCCAGCACCGTCTTATCTGGTTCACCCCAGCACTCTCTAATCTGGTTCACCCCAGCACCGTCTTATCGGGTTCACCTCAGCACCGTCTAATCTGGTTCACCCCAGCACCGTCTTATCTGGGTCACCCCAGGACCGTTTAATCTGGTTCACCCCAGCACCGTCTTATCTGGTTCACCTCAGCACCGTCTTATCTGGTTCACCTCAGCACCGTCTTATCTGGTTCACCCCAGCACCGTCTAATCTGGGTCACATCAGGACCGTCTAATCTGGTTCACCCCAGTACCGTCTTACCTGGGTCACCCCAGCACCGTCTAATCTGGTTCACCCCAGCACCGTCTTATCTGGTTCACCCCAGCACCGTCTAATCTGGTTCACCCCAGCACCGTCTTATTTGGGTCACCCCAGGACCGTTTAATCTGGTTCACCTCAGCACCGTCTTATCTGGGTCACCCCAGGACCGTCTAATCTGTTTCACCCCATCACCGTCTAATCTGGGTCACCCCAGGGCAGTTTAATCTGGTTCACCCCAGCACCGTGTTATCTGGTTCACTTCAGCACCGTCTTATCTGGTTCACCACAGCACCGTCTAATCTGGTTCACCCCAGCACCGTCTAATCTGGTTCACCCCTGCACCGTCTTATCTGGTTACCCCAGCAATGTCTTATCTGAACCAGGCATTTAACGACCACATTAATTCTCTACCGCACTGGGAAGAGGACCTGGGGGGACCATGATTACAACTTACATGATACTCACGGAACATGATAAGAACGACGCTATCATAGTTTAGAGACCTTTGTAACTCTCTCTCCGAGGATGACTAGAGGAGATATAGTTATGGCATGCAAAGTTATTAGGGGACTAGATGGATTCACCTGGATCTTATATCAACACTGTTCCTCGTAGATGAGAGCAAGACGAGGGGACAAATGTTCACGACATACAAAGTATTCATGCTGTGAGTTATAATTGGTAGGAACTTGTTTGTTTTTTCCTGTAATGTATGACCCTCACGGGTTTATTTCTTCATGGGGAATAGGTAGGTTAACAAGTTAATTAACTCACTCTGGGACTCACCTGCTGGAGGATCAGGGACAACGGACATGATAACAACATACAAAATACTCCCGCGAGAGGAACAAGGTTACTTCTGCTGCTTGCGTGAGGAAGTTGAGAGAGAGAGAGAGAGAGAGAGAGAGAGAGAGAGAGAGACAGACAGACAGACAGACAGACAGACAGACAGACAGACAGACAGACAGACAGAGACAGAGACAGAGACAGAGACAGAGACAGAGACAGAGACAGAGAGGTGAGAGGTGAGAGGTGAGAGGTGAGAGGTGAGAGGTGAGAGGTGAGAGAGTGGAGCTACCACCACCACTGTGTTGTATCTAGTGCACCAGATAGCATCAACCACAAGGGTTCTATCCTTCTTATTATAACGATAAAAGTCTGTGTAGTAGCGAGAAGGAAGAGAGGATGTCATGAGGTTATGTGGTGGTGTGTGTGATTGCTTGTGTAGTGGTGTGTGTGGTGGCGTGTGTGGTGGCGTGTGTGGCGGTGTTGGTGTGTGGTGGTTTGTGTGGTGGCGTGTGTGGTGGCGTGTGTGGTGGTGTGTGTGGTGGTGGTGTGTGTGGTGGTGTGTGTGTGGTGGCGGGAGTGGTGATGGTGGTGGTGTGTGGTGGTGGTGTGTGGTGGTGTGTGGTGGTGTGTGTGGTGGTGTTCGTGGTGGTGATGTGTGTGTGGTGGCGTGTGTAGCGGTTTGTGTGTGGTGGTGGTGGTGTGTGGTGGTGTGTGTGGTGGAGTGTGTGGTGGCGTGTGTGGTGGTGTGTGTGGTGGTGGTGTGTGGTGGTGTGTGGTGGTGGCGTGTGTGGTGGTGGTTGTGTGTGGTGGTGTGTGGTGGTGTGTGGTGGTGCTTGTGGTGGTGGTGGTGTGTGTGGTGGCGTGTGTGTGGTGGTGGTGTGTGTGGTGGTGGTGTGTGTGGTGGTGGTGTGTGTGGTGGTGGTGTGTGTGGTGGTGGTGGTGGTGGTGGTGGTGGTGGTGGTGGTGGTGGTGGTGGTGGTGGTGGTGGTGGTGGTGGTAGTGTGGGTGTGTGTGTGGTGGTATGCGGTGGTGGTGGTGGTGTGTGGTGGTGTGTGGTGGTGTGGTGGTGCGTGTGTGTGGTGGTGGTGGTGGTGTGTGGTGGTGGTGTGTGGTGGTGTGTGTGGTCGTGGTGGTGTGTGTGTGTGTGATGGGGAGTGTGGTGGTGTGAGTGTTGGTGGTGGTGGTGTGTGGTGGTGGTGTGTGGTGGCGTGTGTGTGTGTGGTGGTGGTGTGTGTGGTGGTGGTGGTGGTGTGTGTGGAGGTGGTGGTGGTGAGTGGTGGTGTGTCTGGTGGTGGTGGTGGTGTGTGGTGGTGGTGGTGTATGGTGGTGAGTGTGGTGGTGGTGGTGTGTGGTTGTGTGTATGGTGGTGTGTGTGGTGGTGGTGGTGGTGTGTGTGGTGGTATGTGGTGGAGGTGTGTGGTGGTGATGTGGTGAGTGTGTGTGGTGTTGGTGTGTGTGTGGTGGTGTGTGTGGTGGCGGTGGTGGTGTGTGGTGTTGTGTGGTGGTGGTGCGGGATGGTGTGTGTGGTTGTGGTGGTATGTGTGTGTGGTTGTGGTGGTATTTGTGTGTGGTGGTGTGTGTGTGTGTTAGTGGTGGTGTGTGTAGTGGTGTGTGGTGGTGGTGTGTGTGGTGGTGTGTGTGTAGTGGTGGTGTGTGATGGTGTGTGGTGGTGGTGGTGTGTATGGTTGAGGTGGTGTGTGTGGTGGTGGTGGTGTGTGGTGGTGCGTGAGGTTGTGGTGTGTGTGGTGGTGGTGTGTTTGGTGGTGGTGTGTATTACAACCTAGGATTTCAAATGGCCTGTTATCCCAGGTGTAATGGGAGCAAATAAACACAGTAGAAAAAGTTTAGACTTATATTATCCTTCACCAATTTAGAACAGCAATATGTACACTATGTACAGTGATAATTATAGTGCACTCCACGGTAAGCAAGGCAGAAATAGAAGCCACAAGATAGCAGACCGTGCTTCAACCAGCTCTAGAATGGGAATGACAAGGGCAGACAGGAGAGCGGTATCCACATAACCTCTGCGATTGTCAATCCCACCTTCTTATTGGCTAGAACCTGGTCACTAGTTGAACGATGGGGCCCCATCATCAACTCTTAGCAACCTGGTTCGCTGGTTGGGGGAGATAGCCTGTAAATGAGGGTGTGTCCATGCGCCGAATAAAGGTTACGTACTCTTTGCATGCCACACCCCCACCCCCGAGAAGGCTCAGGATTAGGCTGCCACCTCCCAGTGGTAACCGTGCCGCCATGGCACCAAATAATGGGACCGCCTATCCTCTCCACCATCCAACTCTTAGATAGAGCTCAGCTTTCCTAGTGACCAAAAGCCAAACCCTAAACTCAGAGTGAGACAGCAGTCAGATAGGCCAACATAGGTCCAAGATACAAGCGGACGGTAGCCCGTATCCCCTCACTAAAAAAATACCCCCACATCAGGGGATAAAAAAAAGAGCTTGAAAGGGGGGTTACCACAAATACATCCTAACCTAAATAAAATATTAAACTAGACTCTTGACAAAGAGTCTGCCAACACATTTTCTTTGCCGGCAATGTAATGAATTTTTATATTATAGGGCTGCAGCCTGAGCGTCCAACGCATAAGCCTTGTGTTGTGATTCTTCATGGCTTGGAGATAGACTAACGGGTTGTGATCACTGTAGACTGTGACCACCTGCGATGTCTGGCCCACATAAACATCGAAATGCTCCAAAGCCATTACCAGCGCGAGGGCTTCTTTTTCAATGGTAGAGTAAGCTCTCTGATGTGGCTGGAACTTAGCTGAAAAGTATGCGATTGGCTGCAGCTCCTTGTTCCCGATTTGTAATAGTACCGCCCCAACCCCAGACTCACAAGCATCAACCTGTAATGAAAAAGGTTTGGAGAAGTCTGGAGACAGGAGAATGGGTGCAGAGCACAATAATCTTTTTGCTTTATTAAAAGCAGTGTTACAATCTGACGTCCAATTAAAGGGAACTTTATGACTGGTAAGAGAGGTAAGAGGGGCTACAATATCTGAGAAATTCTTACAGAATCTTCTGTAAAATCCTATCATGCCTAGGAAACGTTGAAGAGATTTCCTATTATGAGGAACTGGATAATCTTTAATCTAAAGAACTTTAGCAAGTTTAGGTGCAACATTACCACTACCTACTTCATGGCCTAGAAAAGTGATAGTGGCCTGGCCAAAGGAAGATTTAGATAAATTAACTGTTAATTGGGAATTCTTAAAGGTCTCAAACAGAGCTTTAAGTCTAAGTAGGTGTTGATCCCAAGTATCAGACACCACAACAATATCATCTAGGTATGCTGCCTTGCCTTCAAGTCCTTTAATAGCCTGATGGATGAGTTTCTGGAATGAAGAGGGGGAATTTTTCATTCCGAAGGGGGTAACTGTATACTGATAATGACCTCCTGGAATCACGAAGGCAGAGATTTCCTTCGCCTTATCTGTCAAAGGTACCTGATAGTAACCTTTAAGGAGATCTAATTTGGACACAAAAGTAGCCTTACCCACAAAGTCAATTACGTCATCCAGACGAGGAAGAGGGTAAGCATCTGTGATTGTGACCTCGTTCACTTTACGGTAGTCTGTGCACATACGAAACCCTCCATCAGCCTTTTTTACTAGGATGCACGGTGAAGCCCATGGACTAGATGACTCCTCCACTAAACCATGTTCTAACAAGAAGTCTACTTCCTGCTGAAGTAGCCTTTGCTTTTCAGGATTAGCTCTGTAGGGGGAGAGTTTAATTGGTTTAGATTTTCCCACATCTACATCATGGTAACCTAACGTACATTTTTTCGGCACATCCGAAAAAATATTAGGATATGACTGTAGAAGCTCAGTTAAATTGGTTGCTTGTATTTCAGATAATCCATCCATTAACGGGCTAGGATCCTTGAGGAGGACAGAATTTGAAAGTTTAGTATTAATTTCAGAGATAGAGTGCAAAGAGTCAGAGTCGTCCTCAGAGGTAGAGGACAGAGTCATTACTGGGACTTTATCTGGTGTATGAAAGGCCTTGATTTGATTAATGTGGTAAGTTTTTGTTTTTGAGGTCTTATCAATGGGAGCTACCACATAATTTAAATCAGATAATCTACTTACTATCTGCATAGGTCCCGTAAATCTAGCTTTCAAGGTGTGGCCAGGTATAGGTTCCTGCACCAACACCTTGTCTCCTGGATGGAAGGAGCGGAATTGTGCACTTTTGTCATACCTCTGTTTCATCTTACTTTGAGCTATCTTTAGGTTAGCCGTGGCTAACTCACGTGCCACCTGCAACCTTGAAGACGGGTTGTAGAGTGCTGAGCTTACGTCTTCTCCCATCCATCCTTCTTTGAGCACCCGAAGAGGACCTCGTACATTGTGCCCAAAGATCAGCTCAAACGGACTATACCCTGTAGACTCTTGCACCGTCTCTCGTACTGAGAACAGCAACAACGGTAGAGATTCATCCCAATCTGTCGGAAAGTGCATGCAAAAACTTCTCATCATTGTTTTTAATGTTTGGTGGAATCTTTCCAAGGCGCCTTGGGACTGAGGGTGATAGGCAGTGGATAAGTTGTGAATTATCCCTAACCTAGTTAATACTTCCCTAAATGCTTTGGCAGTGAAGTTAGTACCTTGATCACTTTGTATAGTTTTAGGAATGCCAAAACAAGAAATGAATTTTGTTAAAGCTTTGAGAATAGCTTTAGTATTGATACTACGCATTGGGATCGCTTCAGGATATCTGGTTACTTTATCCATAATTGTAAATAAATACTGATTTCCAGACTTTGACTTAGGTAGTGGACCTACACAATCTATAATTAAATCTGCAAAAGGTTCTCCATCAGCAGGTATGGGTTGGAGAGGTGCAGGTTTAATGGAATGTCCAGGTTTTCCAACTTGCTGACATTCTCGGCAATACCTAATATGATTCTTCACATCTTTCTTTAATTTTGGCCAATAAAATTCTTTTGTGATTCTATACAAGGTTTTTGTAATTCCTAAGTGACCTCCTGATGACGTATTATGAGCTATATTTAATATCTGAGGTCTATACTTGGTTGGAACCACTAACCTGTCGTATAATTGCCGGCCCTCTTTCTCCTTACCAGTCTCAGTGCAAACCAAATAATCATTTTTAACTTCATACTTGACTGGATGACCCCAAGAGGATTTACCCATGGCTGCCTGAAAAGCGAATTTTAAAGAAGGGTCCTTTCGTTGTTCCTCCCGGAAGGACAGTCCCTCGGGCATGGAAACAGAGACATCTGGCAATCCTGCAACCTGGGAATAGGAAGGCTTGATCGGGGTCTGTTCACTTGATTTACGAGACTCCGGCCGGTGTGTCTCATAAAACAACGTGGCTATTCCGAGATCGGAGTCGTCCAAGGATAGGTCAACATTCTCCCCAGACAACCCTTGGGATGTTGCCCGAGTTATGGCCAACACTGGAGAAGCATTAATCATTATAGGTTCAGGACACGAAGTAACAGTAGTAATGTTATTACCCAGTAATAACATGGCATTTTTCATGGGAAATCCTTTTGAGATACCTACAGTCAAGTACCCAGTGTAATATTTGCACTGTACATAAATTTTATGCAAAGGAACTGAATATATAGCTCCTCCATAGGCTTCCAATAAAACTGAGGAATTCAAGGAAGTATTCTCTGAAAGGGGTAATATTCCTTCTCTGACAAGTGAGCAATATGCTCCAGTATCTCTAAAGGTATTTACTTTAGTTGGTTCTGAGTTTTCCTGAAGGGAAATAAGACTTTCGCAATAATAAGGGGCCATACCTTTTTCTACTTCTCTAGGGGACATGTTACTAGGGATATTAGAGATTTTCCCGATGGGTTGAGGTTTTTGGGGGCAGTTGGAACTGATGTGACCTACTTTATTGCACCTGAAGCAGACGACAGGCTTGCCCTTTACTCCCTGATGACGTTGCAAGTGGTGTCGTTCTGGCTGGTGCCTCTCTGGATATTGTTGTCGAGATGCTCCATAAGTAGTTTGCCTCTCCGCAGGGGGACCATATGTTGAGAAGCGTGGCTCACCAGGTGACTTTGTTGGATGACGTAGACGTTCTCCCTCCGGCTGGCACTTCATTCTCCAAGGTTGACGATCTCTGCTGATGCCAGGCTGTTGAAAAGAGAGACGGGACCGCTCGGACAAGGAGCGGTTAGTTTCGAAGGTATCAGCCAACCTGGCTGCCTCCAATGCAGTGGTTAAGTCACGATCCTGCAGAAAGACTCGAACCTCTGGTCCCACAGACTCCAGCAGGTTATCAATCAGAATAAGCTGCACCAGATCCTCAAAGGTAGAGACACCACTTGCTTTATACCAGCTGGTAAAAGCTTTGGTTTGCTGTCTCACAAAGTCCACCAGGGATTGACCAAGCTGCCGCCTGTTCAATTTGAAGGTCTTACGATATTTGGCTGGGATACACGTATATGCTCCCAACACTGTGGTCTTCACTACTTGATAATCAGAGAATTCAGCGTCAGTTAATACCGACGTAAATTCCTGTGCCTTACCCAATAATGCTGTATGAACCAACGCTGCCCAGTGCTGTTCCGGCCACCTCAAGGCTCGAGCCTGATTTTCGAAGCTTTCGAAAAATTGCTCTGGTTCGGCCTCATTGAAGCGGGGAACAAGCTGTACTGCATTTTGTAAACTGAAATCGTTTACAGAATGCGAAAACTGCCTCCTTTCTCTTTCCCTATCAAATTCTTCCCTTGCGAATGCTCTCTGTTCATTAGTTTGCTCCAGCGTGATTTTTGCCAGCTCAAGTGCCAACGACGCTGATTCACCTCCAGACAACCCAGCTGCACTATACTGACCATTTTGCTCCGTAGGTGTATCATCTTCCTCAGGCGAGAACATAGTAGTTTTTGCCCTAGCTCCCGTAGAGGGAGGAGTTTGATGTGCCATCTCTTCTTCAATAAGTTTGTCAGCAATAAGTGAACGCAGTTGCGCAGCTGTAAGAGTGCGTTTATAGGGAATGCCAATGGAACGAGCAATTTGCCAACAACGCTGTAGGGACAATTTAGGTAGGTTATGCAAAGTATATGCCGACACCAGGCGTCTGACTCGTCTAGGTGGCATAAGTTATTCGCTATGCACAGTACGAATACCCCAACGTAACACGTTAATTTGCAGAACACGCTTAGCTATGCACAGTACGATTGCAGAATACGCATACAAGCAAAGCCGACTGCACACAAGATTGACCGTAGCGAAGCGAGCACACTGAACAAGCTAGTAGCGAGCTGTTGAACGATCACACAATAGCAAGGCTGATCATAAGCAACTGACACGCAAAATTTGTAAAGCGAAGCGAGACAGCAAGCTACACAATGTTCCTGCTACAAGCTTCACCCTAAGCTCAACCGTTTCTCTAAGTCCAGCTCTCGGACAGGCTACCCATATTACAACCTAGGATTTCAAATGGCCTGTTATCCCAGGTGTAATGGGAGCAAATAAACACAGTAGAAAAAGTTTAGACTTATATTATCCTTCACCAATTTAGAACAGCAATATGTACACTATGTACAGTGATAATTATAGTGCACTCCACGGTAAGCAAGGCAGAAATAGAAGCCACAAGATAGCAGACCGTGCTTCAACCAGCTCTAGAATGGGAATGACAAGGGCAGACAGGAGAGCGGTATCCACATAACCTCTGCGATTGTCAATCCCACCTTCTTATTGGCTAGAACCTGGTCACTAGTTGAACGATGGGGCCCCATCATCAACTCTTAGCAACCTGGTTCGCTGGTTGGGGGAGATAGCCTGTAAATGAGGGTGTGTCCATGCGCCGAATAAAGGTTACGTACTCTTTGCATGCCACAGTGTGGTTGGAGGTGGTGTGTGTGGTGGTGTGTGTGTGTGGTGGTGTGTGTGTGGTGGTGTGTGTGGTGGTGTGTGTGGTGGTTTGTGTGGTGGTGTGTGTGGTGGTGTGTGTTGTGGTGTGTGTGGTGGTGTGTGTGTGGTGGTGTGTGTGTGGTGGTGTGCGTGGTGGTGTGTGTGATGGTGTGTGTGGTGATATGTGCTGTGGTGTGTGTGATGGTGTGTGTGTGGTGGTTTGTGTGGTGGTGTGTGTGGTGGTGTGTGTTGTGGTGTGTGTGGTGGTGTGTGTGTGGTGGCGTGTGGTGGTGGAGTGCGTGTGGTGGAGTGTGTCGTGGTGTGTGTGGTGGTGTGTGTGATGGCGTGTGTGGTGGTGTGTGTGGTGGTGGTGGTGTGTGGTGGTGTGTGTGGTGGTGTGTGTGTGTTAGTGGTTGTGTGTGTAGTGGTGTGTGGTGGTGGTGTGTGGTGGTGGTGTTTGGTGGTGTGTGTGGTGGTGGTGCTTATGTGTGTGTGGTGGTGTGTGTGTGGGGGTGTGTGTCGTGGTGGTGGTGTGTGGTGGTGGTGTGTATGGTGGTGTGTGTGGTTGTGGTGTGTGTGGTGGTGGTGTGTGGTGGTGTGTGTGTGTGTGTGTGGTGGTGTGTGTGGTGGTGTGTGTGGTGGTGGTGTGTGTGGTGGTGTGTGTGGTGGTGGTTGTGGTGTGTTGGTGTGTGGTGGTGGTGTGTGTGTGGTGGTGTGTGTGGTGGTAGTGTGTTTGGTGGTGTGTGTGGTGGTGTGTGGTGGTGTGTGGTAGTGTGTGGTGGTGTGTGTGGTGGTGTGTGTGGTGGTGGTGTGTATTAGTGTGTGGTGGTGTGTGTGGTGGTGGTGTGTGTGGTGGTGTGTGGTAGTGTGTGGTGGTGTGTGTGGTGGTGTGTGTGGTGGTGGTGTGTATTAGTGTGTGGTGGTGTGTGTGGTGGTGTGTGTGGTGGTGTGTGTGGTGGTTGTGTGTATTAGTGTGTGGTGATGTGTGTGGTGGTGTGTGGTGGTGGTGTCTGGTAGTGTGTGGTGGTGTGTGTGGTGGTGTGTGTGGTGGTGTGTGGTGGTGTGTGGTAGTGTGTGGTGGTGTGTGTGGTAGTGTGTGGTGGTGTGTGTGGTGGTGTGTGGTAGTGTGTGGTGGTGGTGTGTGGTAGTGTGTGGTGATGTGTGTGGTGGTGTGTGTGGTGGTGTGTGTGGTGATGTGTGGTAGTG
This sequence comes from Cherax quadricarinatus, assembly GCF_038502225.1. Classification (NCBI taxonomy): domain Eukaryota; kingdom Metazoa; phylum Arthropoda; class Malacostraca; order Decapoda; family Parastacidae; genus Cherax; species Cherax quadricarinatus. The sequence continues at coordinate 242,555 of NW_027195179.1, forward strand.
TGTGGTGGTGGTGTGTGGTAGTGTGTGGTGATGTGTGTGGTGGTGGTGTGTGGTAGTGTGTGGTGATGTGTGTGGTGGTGTGTGTGGTGGTGGTGTGTATTAGTGTGTGGTGGTGTGTGTGGTGGTGGTGTGTATTAGTGTGTGGTGGTGTGTGTGGTGGTGTGTGTGGTGGTGGTGTGTATTAGTGTGTGGTGGTGTGTGTGGTGGTGTGTGTGGTGGTGTGTGTGGTGGTGTGTGTGGTGGTGGTGTGTATTAGTGTGTGGTGGTGTGTGTGGACAGAGGCGTCGTAAGGGGGGCGGGGGCGGGGGGGCCGCCCCGGGTGAGACCACTTAGAGGGGTGACACCATAGAGCCTCTGAAGAAGGTGACACTAATGTACAAAACAGTGCTGCTCCAACATAAGGGAAGAATCCTTCATTTCTACATAGCCTATTATATATTAACAAAGTACAAATAAGCCTATGTAAGGAAAATCATTGATTTTGATGATGTGATAGATGATTTTGCGTAATTGAAGGCAAGGAAACGTAAGATCAGATTCACTGAGATGTTACCTGTACTCAAGGTTATATTGGAACAAGTGTTCCTCTGATCTTGCTATGTTTTTCTTAATTTTTCCAGTTTTTTTTTTTTTTGCATTGTTGAAGCTGAATAAATGTTGGATCTGTTGGCTGTACTCAAAGTGGTATTTGAGTTTATATTTCCTCAATATTACTCAATATTCTCCTGTTTGGTTTATGGCCCTTAAATATTCTCATTGCTAAACATTAGTCACTGGTCATGCAGTAGTGACGTAACTGGAGTTTACCCCCCATCCCCCCCCGTCCTTGAATTTCATGGGGGTGACACCAGAGATTCCGCCCCGGGTGACACCAACTCTAGCGACGCCTGTGTGTGGTGGTGATGTTTGGTGGTGTGTGGTGGTGTGTGTGGTGGTGTGTGGTGGTGGTGTGTGGTGGTGGTGTGTGGTGGTGTGTGGTGGTGATGGTGGTGTGTGGTGGTGGTGTGTGGTGGTGTGTGTGGTGTGTGTGTGTGTGTGGTGTGTGTGGTGGTGTGTGTGTGGTGGTGTGTGTGGTGGTGGTGTGGATGGTGGTGGTGTGTATGGTTGTGGTGGTGTGTGTGGTGGTGGTGGTGGTGGTGTTGTGGTTGGTGGTGGTGGTGTGGTGGTTGGTTGTTGTGGTTGGTGGTGGTGGTGTGGTGGTTGGTTGTTGTGGTGGTGTGGTGGTTGGTGGTGGTGGTGTGGTGGTGGTTGGTGGTGGTGTGGTGGTTGGTGGTGGTGGTGGTGGTGGTGTGGTTGGTGGTGTGGTGGTTGGTGGTGGTGGTGTGGTTGGTGGTGGTGGTGTGGTGATTGGTGGTGGTGTGTGGGTGGTGTGGTGGTGTGTGGTGGTGGTGTGTGTGGTGGTGTGTGGTGTGGTGTGTGGTGGTGGTGGTGGTGGTGGTGTGGTGGTGTGTGTGTGTGATGGTGTGTGTGTGGTGGTGGTGTGTGTGATGGTGGTGTGTGTATTAGTGGTGTGTGTGGTGGCGTGTCTGTGGTGGTGATTGTGGTGGTGGTGAGTGTGGTGGTGTGTGTGTGGCGGTGATGTGTGTGGTGGTGAGTGTGGTGGTGGTGAGTGTGGTGGTGTGTGTGGTGGTGATGTGTGTGGTGGTGGTGTGTGTGGTGGTGTATGGTGGTGGTGGTATTGTGTGTGATGGTATGTGTTGTGGTGCGTGTAGTGGTGTGTGGTGGTGGTGGTTGTGGTGGTGGTGGTGGTGGTGGTGGTGGTGGTGGTGGTGGTGGTGGTGGTGGTGGTGGTGGTGGTGGTTGTGGTGGTGGTGGTGGTTGTGGTGGTGGTATTGTGTATGATGGTATGTGTTGTGGTGCGTGTAGTGGTGTGTGGTGGTGGTGGTGGTGGTGGTTGTGGTGGTGGTGGTTGTGGTGGTGGTGGTGGTGGTGGTGGTGGTGGTGGTGGTGGTGGTGGTGGTGGTGTGTATAATAATATTAAAGGGACCACTGATAGTATATGTGTATGATAACTCAGGCAAGAAACACAGGAGATTCCTGGCGCAGTGATCCCTGGCGCAGTGATCCCTGGCGCAGTGATCCCTGTCGCAGTGATCCCTGGCGCAGTGATCCATGGCGCAGTGATCCCTGGCGTAGTGATTCCTGGCGCAGTGAAACACAATAATGTGTGGTAGCAGGAGGTACCCGCATCCTACACCTAGCAGGAGGTATCTCCAATGTATACCTGGCAGAAGGTACCTCCAGCCTACACTTGGCACTGTACAGACACAAGAAACAGCAAATGTGGAAGGTACACACTGACCTGTGTTCCACAAAAATGAACAACTGTAAGCAATGACTCCAAGTTGTCACCACCGTCACTCACAATGTTTACCTCACCTACGTATACTAGAGACACAGGAGACCCGTGTCTAAGAAACAGTTGTGGTCACACGCTGTGCTTAGC